>NW_026869920.1:10000-29782 GCF_019925205.1 Metopolophium dirhodum | reverse complement strand
TTCCAGTGCCGTTAGTACTCCCCACTCGCAAAGGAGGAAAAGGCGCTGCCACTAGGGTAGGTAGGCTCGATAGTTGTATTTAGGTTAAGTCCAAGAGCGCGGTCAGTCATGTCTGACATGGAACTGACCGACGAAGAGGGGGGATGCCTGGAAGAGGTAAGGGCGGGTGCACCGGCGGCGGGGGTCCCAGAGGGGGACACCGTCGCCAAGGTACAAAAGAGGAAGAGGGTGGACGGTCCAGAGGAGGAAGGCATTTCTGAATGCTCCTCCTTTGGTATTTCATCCTTTCCTCAAAAGGCAAGGAATATTGGTAGGGACCTGGACGCGCTCCTTCTGGCAGAGAAGGAGAAGCGAAAGATTTCGGCGGCCGCTCTGCGGACAATCTTGGAGATCAGGGAAAGGTATGAGGCCTTGCTCGATGAGGCCTATAGGCAGAACACGGTTCTGCAAGGTAGGGTCGAGGAGGCGAGGCGGTCTCAGTCGAGACCTGAGGTGCGCGAGGTTGTGGTGGAGAGGACGGTTGCGCCATCTCCGCCCAAGAAGAAGAAGAAGGTCGAGGACAAGGCCAAGGCCAAGTCTGCGGCTGCTAAGGAGAAGGTGAAGGGAAAGGTAAAGGAGCAGCCGTTTGTGGAGGTTGTGAGCAGGAAGAGCAAAAGGAAAAAGAAGAAGAAGAAGAAGAATGAGGAGAAGCCCAAGGAGCAGCCGAGAGTGGCCACCACCACCTCCAAGAAGGTGGCTAAGGCCATCGAGAGGGAGAAGGCGAGGGCTCCGGCCCGCGCCTTCGTCGTCTCGGTGGGGGCTGCTGGGGCCAGTGAGGCCAAGAAACAGCTCTGGGCCGATCTGGTCAAGGGGGTGGCGGTGCCCAAGCTTGGCGGCTCTGCGAAGCTCCCGAGAGGAGATCTGGTGGTTAGGCCGGCTGACGAGGCCACGTATGCGGCCTTGAAGGCCATGGAAAAAGACGGTAAGGGTGTGAGAGAGGAGAGTGCGAGATGGCCGACCGTACTAGTGTATGACGTGGATAGGGAAATTCCTAAGGAGAAGCTCGCGGGCCAGATCGTGGATCAGAACCCGGAGCTTGGTCTGGACAAGGAGGCCGTGGTCCCCCTCTTCATGAAGGGGCCCAAGACGGACGAGCTTGTTTGGTGGGTCTGCTCGGTTAGACCAAGCGCCTTCAAGACTCTGGTAGGAAAGAGTCTTTTCATCGGGTTGGCCAAGTGCAAGGTCAAGGAGTACGTTGACGTAGTCAGGTGCTTCAAGTGCCAGCATTTCGGTCACAGGGCTCTGAAGTGTGTGCAGACGGTGGACACTTGCGGGCGCTGCGCGGTCAAGGGCCATAGGGCCAAGGACTGCAAGAGCGTGCCGGTCAAGTGCGCCAACTGTGGCCTGGCTGCTCAGTCGGGGCACAGCGGTTGTGTGGCTCTTCACAAGGCGACCATCACGGTTGCCCGTAGGACAGATTTCGGCTCAAAATGATCTCTTCGACCTACTGTGTAGTCCAACTGAACATGAACGGGAATCATCTCGTCTCAGATCAGATACTGGACTACAGCAGGGCTAACGGGGTTGAGGTGCTTCTGCTTCAGGAAGTGCTGACCTCGGGAGACAAGTTGCTAGGTTTTGACTACCGCGCCACGAAAGTGGTTCTCAGCAGTAGGGACGGTAGTGCAGGGGCTGCCATAGTTGTCCTAAATCAGGACATCGAGGTGGTAGCCCTGCAGGGGCTCAGCGATAGGTTCTGCGCCGTGGCCAGTCTCAGGAAGAGACATGGACAGGCGGTCGTGTTCGTGTCAGCTTACTTCAAGTACAGCATCCCGACACGCATCTTTACGGACAGGCTAGGTGATATTCTTGATAGGGTCAACCAAGACGTCGTGATAGGGGCCGACGTGAACGCGCACTCGCCGCAATGGTTCAGTCGGCCGGGCAACAACTCGGGTTCAGCCCGGGGGACCCACGTCGAATCCCTGATCGCGGCGAAACACTTGACGGTGCACAACCAGCCTGGCCACCTCGACACGTACGAGAGGCCGGGTATGGGGGCATCGAACATAGATGTTACGCTGACGAGAGGGGGTTCACTGACGAACTCAGTCTCTGAATGGGAAGTGCTCGATGTCACCGACAGCGACCACAGGACCATCAGATTCAAGATCCGCGTCGGATCAGGGTCGGAGGGACCCGCGGTAGGGAAAAGTCGATTCAATGTTAGGAAAGCCGACTGGGATAGGTTTAGGTGGGTTCTGGCCCAGAAAGTTCTTGGTGAACATGAGACCATGGTGGGCGGTTGCGGACAGGTAGCGGAGTCTCTTACGCGTGCTCTCGGGCATGCCATGGAGGCCTCCATGCCCCGCTCCCGTAAATCCGTCAGGATGAAACCGCCATGGTGGGACGCCGGACTCGAAGAGTCCAAAAGGCGCCTCAATAACTTCAGACGCACCATGGACTATAAAGTCTCGGATAGGGACCAATTCAGAGTGCTCAGGAACGAGCACCTGAAAAAGATTAGGAAGGCCAAGATGGAGTCGTGGAGGAAGTTCGCTACCTCCAGCAACTCGGACATCTGGGGCCCGGTCTATCGTTGGGCTAGGAATGGATCTTCTAAGAGTAGGGTACCAAACGCTGTGCTTCGAGAAGACGGAACCTTCACGGTGACGGCTTTGGAGACGGCCGAGTGTCTGTTGGAGAGCCTAATCCCTAGGGACAGGGCTGCTCCTATCTTTGAGGCTGAGAGAGTAGGAAGAGTGAGACCAGAGGTCACGGAGGCCGAGGTTAAGGCGGCTGTCTGGAGGATGGCCCCTAACAAAGCTCCGGGACTGGATGGGATCACCGCTGGGGTACTCAGGAAGGCGTGGGGCGTCATCGGCTTGCCGCTGACCAACGTCCTGAGAGAGTGCCTCAGGAAGTCGGAATTTCCGGACTGTTGGAAGACAGCAGAGGTGGTGATCATCAGGAAGGGAGAGGACAGAGACCCGAGTCTTCCTAAGTCATATAGACCAGTCAGCCTGCTTTCGGCACCGTCAAAAGTGCTGGAACGGCTGGTGGTGGACAGGCTTGAGGAGGAAACGGGGGGCGCTCTTTCAGCAGAGCAACATGGTTTCAGGGTCGGTAAGTCCACAATCAGCGCGATCAAGTCGTGTCTGGATTGGGTGGACAACAGTGAGGAGATGGTGGTAGGAGTCTTTCTGGATATCTCAGGAGCCTTCGACAACCTGAGATGGAACGTTCTGATTAGGGACATGATGGATCTGGGGGCATCCGATGCAACTAGATCTATCATACAGAGCTATCTGACGGGCAGAAGGGCGGTGCTCTCGGTGGAGGGAGCGACAGCATTCGCGGATCTCACCAGAGGCTGCCCTCAAGGCTCACAGTTAGGGCCAAGTCTTTGGAATTTATCCATGGATAGGGCGTTGGTCACCAACACGGACGATAGGGTCAAACTGGTCGCGTACGCGGATGACCTGGCGGTTCTTATCGCGGGCTCCGATCTCGAAGAAATTCAGGGGAAAGCGAGAGCGACGCTCGGCGCCTTGCGCGAGTGGGCGAGCCGAAGAGGTCTAACCTTCTCGGCAAGCAAGTCTCAAGCGATCCCCCTGAAAGGAGGGCTGCGGCCGGGGTTCACTGTTCCCTTCGGGACAGAGGACATCGTGGCTGTGAGTTCAGTTAGGTATCTGGGCGTTGAATTGGACAGTAGGCGAAATTTCTGGGCGCACGTGAGCGGCGTGGCCGGAAAGTCCGACTCTCTGTACAGTAGGCTTAGAGCGGCATCGTCTGCGGACTGGGGTCTCCGACAGTCCACCTCCGCCGTAATATACAAGGCAGTCTTCCTGCCTCGTATCACTTACGCTGCGGAGATCTGGTCGAAAGGAGTCCTCACGGCGAAGGCGATAAAACTCCTCGGCAGCAAGCAGAGGAGGGCCCTTCTCTCTCTAACAGGGGCATACAGAACGACCTCAACGGATGCGTTGCAGGTTGTTGCTGGGCAGCTGCCTCTAGATTTGGAAATCCGATGGCATGTGGTTAGGATCAAAAGGAAAGCTGGTGAAATCTCAGAGGAGGAGATGAACAACCAGTGGGATAGGATCATTGACATCTGGCAGGATAGGTGGGATAATAGCACGAAGGGTCGTTGGACCCATGCTATTTTTCCCGACATAAGATGGAGACTGGCTCTCCCTCTCGAGGTGGATCACTACGTGTGCCAGTTCCTCACGGGTCACGGAGACTTCAACTCCAAGTTGGAGTCTTTCGCCCTGCGTGGTACGGGCGCGTGCAGATGTGAAACTGAGGACGAGACGGTGGACCACGTGCTCTTCAGATGCCCTGTGCTCTCTGCTGAGAGAGCAAGGCTCATCAGGCTTGTGGGCGAGGACGCATGGCCGTGTGAGACCAAGGTGTTACTGGACACTAGGTCAAACTACTGTGCACTGCGTCGCTTTGCTAGGGAGGCCATCGAGGCCAAAAGATCTTCGGATAGAGTAGGTATTCTCCAGGCTAGGTAGGCTCCGTCACAGGCGACGGAGGGGTTGGTGGGGACCCGGGGTTAGCGTGTAAGCGCTGGCCCGAATCTCCACCGCAAGGCCCACCACTAGCCGGCTGGGGAGCCAAAATAGTGGTAGGGGCCACGCCCCGGGTTGATCCACTGACATCAACCAAAAACCCAGTCAGTACCACGGGAGAGGGGAGCCCCACCGCGCACAGATACGGCCAGCCGGAGCTGTGCGTGGTGCCCCTCAAGGTTGAGGAGCCTACCTCGGCTGAAACGTGGTGGCTGTGGGACAGGCGCCAGATAGTAGTACATAAACCACAACACCTAGTGGGAGGTCCGGTACCCAAGGTGGCACTTAACTGAGTCATCCCGGCCCTCAGAAAAGGTACGGGCCCTCCGGGGCCCGGTGCTGGTGGTCCACAGACGACCCTAGGCCGTAGGCGGTTAGCCGTCGACGTCCTAGCTCCACCTCCGCCCGTAAGTAGCGCCCAGCGCTAAGGCACGGACGGATGGCGGTAGGCGAGAGCCACAAAACCCGGAGACTCCTGTCCCTATCTACTAAGTGTTGGTCTGACAGCCATACAGTGCGGACGTGTTTTTGAGGTGCTCCGTGTACAACTCAAGTTCCGAACGGGTTAGAGTAGTTAAATTTTTGCGTTCTTAGTACCAAAAGATTCGTCTCGAGTAGACGCTTCTACTGGTGCATCGAGCGCGAAAATCGGTTAGGTTAGCAAGGCGTGAGGGCGTTTTTAGTCTGTCGCAAGCGTAAACTCTTTGTTTACGCCCGACCGGCAAAACCCTTTCAGCGATTTCTCGGGCTGTATTGCGAATTTCGCGTCGGACGATACACCGTTGAATTCGTGCTGTTCTAGCGCTAATTTTGGTGTAGGCCGCGCGAAAGTTCGACTTTCAGTGCCGAAGTTAGGCTCAAAAAGTTCGCGAGCGAACAGAAGGTCACAGAATCGAGGTACGACATCGCGGTTTGGACAGTCGAATAGTCTTTTTTAAGATAAATCGACGGGCCCGAGCTGCGTTTTCGTGCAGCGATTTGCGGCCCCAGGAGCGGCGATCAAAGTTCCGGCGGGCGAGAGACGCGCGGCGGATCGTGCGGGTGCGCGCGGACCGACGCCAACGCGTGACGTGTCCGAGTGGCGTACGTGCGGCGCGCGGTGTTTAGGATCGTGCGAGTGCGCGCGGCCTGAGTGGTCACCGCCCCCGGGAAACTGCGAGTGCGCGAGCAAGTGTGCGGGCGCGCGTGAACGTGCGAGTGCGTACAACCGGTCCCCCCCAGTGCAACGCTCTGGTGGGCGAGTGCGCGGTGCGTGCGCGTACGCGAGTGGCGCGTTAAAATTCCCGCGAACAGACCGGTGTCGATTTTGAGTCGGTCTGTATAAGCCTTAGGGCGAACACGTTGCTGCGCTGCCGCCATCAGGTAAGGTGTTAGGATTTATATTATATAGGTTAAGGTAGCATAGTTCCAGTGCCGTTAGTACTCCCCACTCGCAAAGGAGGAAAAGGCGCTGCCACTAGGGTAGGTAGGCTCGATAGTTGTATTTAGGTTAAGTCCAAGAGCGCGGTCAGTCATGTCTGACATGGAACTGACCGACGAAGAGGGGGGATGCCTGGAAGAGGTAAGGGCGGGTGCACCGGCGGCGGGGGTCCCAGAGGGGGACACCGTCGCCAAGGTACAAAAGAGGAAGAGGGTGGACGGTCCAGAGGAGGAAGGCATTTCTGAATGCTCCTCCTTTGGTATTTCATCCTTTCCTCAAAAGGCAAGGAATATTGGTAGGGACCTGGACGCGCTCCTTCTGGCAGAGAAGGAGAAGCGAAAGATTTCGGCGGCCGCTCTGCGGACAATCTTGGAGATCAGGGAAAGGTATGAGGCCTTGCTCGATGAGGCCTATAGGCAGAACACGGTTCTGCAAGGTAGGGTCGAGGAGGCGAGGCGGTCTCAGTCGAGACCTGAGGTGCGCGAGGTTGTGGTGGAGAGGACGGTTGCGCCATCTCCGCCCAAGAAGAAGAAGAAGGTCGAGGACAAGGCCAAGGCCAAGTCTGCGGCTGCTAAGGAGAAGGTGAAGGGAAAGGTAAAGGAGCAGCCGTTTGTGGAGGTTGTGAGCAGGAAGAGCAAAAGGAAAAAGAAGAAGAAGAAGAAGAATGAGGAGAAGCCCAAGGAGCAGCCGAGAGTGGCCATCACCACCTCCAAGAAGGTGGCTAAGGCCATCGAGAGGGAGAAGGCGAGGGCTCCGGCCCGCGCCTTCGTCGTCTCGGTGGGGGCTGCTGGGGCCAGTGAGGCCAAGAAACAGCTCTGGGCCGATCTGGTCAAGGGGGTGGCGGTGCCCAAGCTTGGCGGCTCTGCGAAGCTCCCGAGAGGAGATCTGGTGGTTAGGCCGGCTGACGAGGCCACGTATGCGGCCTTGAAGGCCATGGAAAAAGACGGTAAGGGTGTGAGAGAGGAGAGTGCGAGATGGCCGACCGTACTAGTGTATGACGTGGATAGGGAAATTCCTAAGGAGAAGCTCGCGGGCCAGATCGTGGATCAGAACCCGGAGCTTGGTCTGGACAAGGAGGCCGTGGTCCCCCTCTTCATGAAGGGGCCCAAGACGGACGAGCTTGTTTGGTGGGTCTGCTCGGTTAGACCAAGCGCCTTCAAGACTCTGGTAGGAAAGAGTCTTTTCATCGGGTTGGCCAAGTGCAAGGTCAAGGAGTACGTTGACGTAGTCAGGTGCTTCAAGTGCCAGCACTTCGGTCACAGGGCTCTGAAGTGTGTGCAGACGGTGGACACTTGCGGGCGCTGCGCGGTCAAGGGCCATAGGGCCAAGGACTGCAAGAGCGTGCCGGTCAAGTGCGCCAACTGTGGACTGGCTGCTCAGTCGGGGCACAGCGGTTGTGTGGCTCTTCACAAGGCGACCATCACGGTTGCCCGTAGGACAGATTTCGGCTCAAAATGATCTCTTCGACCTACTGTGTAGTCCAACTGAACATGAACGGGAACCATCTCGTCTCAGATCAGATACTGGACTACAGCAGGGCTAACGGGGTTGAGGTGCTTCTGCTTCAGGAAGTGCTGACCTCGGGAGACAAGTTGCTAGGTTTTGACTACCGCGCCACGAAAGTGGTTCTCAGCAGTAGGGACGGTAGTGCAGGGGCTGCCATAGTTGTCCTAAATCAGGACATCGAGGTGGTAGCCCTGCAGGGGCTCAGCGATAGGTTCTGCGCCGTGGCCAGTCTCAGGAAGAGACATGGACAGGCGGTCGTGTTCGTGTCAGCTTACTTCAAGTACAGCATCCCGACACGCATCTTTACGGACAGGCTAGGTGATATTCTTGATAGGGTCAACCAAGACGTCGTGATAGGGGCCGACGTGAACGCGCACTCGCCGCAATGGTTCAGTCGGCCGGGCAACAACTCGGGTTCAGCCCGGGGGACCCACGTCGAATCCCTGATCGCGGCGAAACACTTGACGGTGCACAACCAGCCTGGCCACCTCGACACGTACGAGAGGCCGGGTATGGGGGCATCGAACATAGATGTTACGCTGACGAGAGGGGGTTCACTGACGAACTCAGTCTCTGAATGGGAAGTGCTCGATGTCACCGACAGCGACCACAGGACCATCAGATTCAAGATCCGCGTCGGATCAGGGTCGGAGGGACCCGCGGTAGGGAAAAGTCGATTCAATGTTAGGAAAGCCGACTGGGATAGGTTTAGGTGGGTTCTGGCCCAGAAAGTTCTTGGTGAACATGAGACCATGGGGGGCGGTTGCGGACAGGTAGCGGAGTCTCTTACGCGTGCTCTCGGGCATGCCATGGAGGCCTCCATGCCCCGCTCCCGTAAATCCGTCAGGATGAAACCGCCATGGTGGGACGCCGGACTCGAAGAGTCCAAAAGGCGCCTCAATAACTTCAGACGCACCATGGACTATAAAGTCTCGGATAGGGACCAATTCAGAGTGCTCAGGAACGAGCACCTGAAAAAGATTAGGAAGGCCAAGATGGAGTCGTGGAGGAAGTTCGCTACCTCCAGCAACTCGGACATCTGGGGCCCGGTCTATCGTTGGGCTAGGAATGGATCTTCTAAGAGTAGGGTACCAAACGCTGTGCTTCGAGAAGACGGAACCTTCACGGTGACGGCTTTGGAGACGGCCGAGTGTCTGTTGGAGAGCCTAATCCCTAGGGACAGGGCTGCTCCTATCTTTGAGGCTGAGAGAGTAGGAAGAGTGAGACCAGAGGTCACGGAGGCCGAGGTTAAGGCGGCTGTCTGGAGGATGGCCCCTAACAAAGCTCCGGGACTGGATGGGATCACCGCTGGGGTACTCAGGAAGGCGTGGGGCGTCATCGGCTTGCCGCTGACCAACGTCCTGAGAGAGTGCCTCAGGAAGTCGGAATTTCCGGACTGTTGGAAGACAGCAGAGGTGGTGATCATCAGGAAGGGAGAGGACAGAGACCCGAGTCTTCCTAAGTCATATAGACCAGTCAGCCTGCTTTCGGCACCGTCAAAAGTGCTGGAACGGCTGGTGGTGGACAGGCTTGAGGAGGAAACGGGGGGCGCTCTTTCAGCAGAGCAACATGGTTTCAGGGTCGGTAAGTCCACAATCAGCGCGATCAAGTCGTGTCTGGATTGGGTGGACAACAGTGAGGAGATGGTGGTAGGAGTCTTTCTGGATATCTCAGGAGCCTTCGACAACCTGAGATGGAACGTTCTGATTAGGGACATGATGGATCTGGGGGCATCCGATGCAACTAGATCTATCATACAGAGCTATCTGACGGGCAGAAGGGCGGTGCTCTCGGTGGAGGGAGCGACAGCATTCGCGGATCTCACCAGAGGCTGCCCTCAAGGCTCACAGTTAGGGCCAAGTCTTTGGAATTTATCTATGGATAGGGCGTTGGTCACCAACACGGACGATAGGGTCAAACTGGTCGCGTACGCGGATGACCTGGCGGTTCTTATTGCGGGCTCCGATCTCGAAGAAATTCAGGGGAAAGCGAGAGCGACGCTCGGCGCCTTGCGCGAGTGGGCGAGCCGAAGAGGTCTAACCTTCTCGGCAAGCAAGTCTCAAGCGATCCCCCTGAAAGGAGGGCTGCGGCCGGGGTTCACTGTTCCCTTCGGGACAGAGGACATCGTGGCTGTGAGTTCAGTTAGGTATCTGGGCGTTGAATTGGACAGTAGGCGAAATTTCTGGGCGCACGTGAGCGGCGTGGCCGGAAAGTCCGACTCTCTGTACAGTAGGCTTAGAGCGGCATCGTCTGCGGACTGGGGTCTCCGACAGTCCACCTCCGCCGTAATATACAAGGCAGTCTTCCTGCCTCGTATCACTTACGCTGCGGAGATCTGGTCGAAAGGAGTCCTCACGGCGAAGGCGATAAAACTCCTCGGCAGCAAGCAGAGGAGGGCCCTTCTCTCTCTAACAGGGGCATACAGAACGACCTCAACGGATGCGTTGCAGGTTGTTGCTGGGCAGCTGCCTCTAGATTTGGAAATCCGATGGCATGTGGTTAGGATCAAAAGGAAAGCTGGTGAAATCTCAGAGGAGGAGATGAACAACCAGTGGGATAGGATCATAGACATCTGGCAGGATAGGTGGGATAATAGCACGAAGGGTCGTTGGACCCATGCTATTTTTCCCGACATAAGATGGAGACTGGCTCTCCCTCTCGAGGTGGATCACTACGTGTGCCAGTTCCTCACGGGTCACGGAGACTTCAACTCCAAGTTGGAGTCTTTCGCCCTGCGTGGTACGGGCGCGTGCAGATGTGAAACTGAGGACGAGACGGTGGACCACGTGCTCTTCAGATGCCCTGTGCTCTCTGCTGAGAGAGCAAGGCTCATCAGGCTTGTGGGCGAGGACGCATGGCCGTGTGAGACCAAGGTGTTACTGGACACTAGGTCAAACTACTGTGCACTGCGTCGCTTTGCTAGGGAGGCCATCGAGGCCAAAAGATCTTCGGATAGAGTAGGTATTCTCCAGGCTAGGTAGGCTCCGTCACAGGCGACGGAGGGGTTGGTGGGGACCCGGGGTTAGCGTGTAAGCGCTGGCCCGAATCTCCACCGCAAGGCCCACCACTAGCCGGCTGGGGAGCCAAAATAGTGGTAGGGGCCACGCCCCGGGTTGATCCACTGACATCAACCAAAAACCCAGTCAGTACCACGGGAGAGGGGAGCCCCACCGCGCACAGATACGGCCAGCCGGAGCTGTGCGTGGTGCCCCTCAAGGTTGAGGAGCCTACCTCGGCTGAAACGTGGTGGCTGTGGGACAGGCGCCAGATAGTAGTACATAAACCACAACACCTAGTGGGAGGTCCGGTACCCAAGGTGGCACTTAACTGAGTCATCCCGGCCCTCAGAAAAGGTACGGGCCCTCCGGGGCCCGGTGCTGGTGGTCCACAGACGACCCTAGGCCGTAGGCGGTTAGCCGTCGACGTCCTAGCTCCACCTCCGCCCGTAAGTAGCGCCCAGCGCTAAGGCACGGACGGATGGCGGTAGGCGAGAGCCACAAAACCCGGAGACTCCTGTCCCTATCTACTAGTGTTGGTCTGACAGCCATACAGTGCGGACGTGTTTTTGAGGTGCTCCGTGTACAACTCAAGTTCCGAACGGGTTAGAGTAGTCAAATTTTTGCGTTCTTAGTACCAAAAGATTCGTCTCGAGTAGACGCTTCTACGGGTGCATCGAGCGCGAAAATCGATTAGGTTAGCAAGGCGTGAGGGCGTTTTTAGTCTGTCGCAAGCGTAAACTCTTTGTTTACGCCCGACCGGCAAAACCCTTTCAGCGATTTCTCGGGCTGCATTGCGAATTTCGCGTCGGACGATACACCGTTGAATTCGTGCTGTTCTAGCGCTAATTTTGGTGTAGGCCGCGCGAAAGTTCGACTTTCAGTGCCGAAGTTAGGCTCAAAAAGTTCGCGAGCGAACAGAAGGTCACAGAATCGAGGTACGACATCGCGGTTTGGACAGTCGAATAGTCTTTTTTAAGATAAATCGACGGGCCCGAGCTGCGTTTTCGTGCAGCGATTTGCGGCCCCAGGAGCGGCGATCAAAGTTCCGGCGGGCGAGAGACGCGCGGCGGATCGTGCGGGTGCGCGCGGACCGACGCCAACGCGTGACGTGTCCGAGTGGCGTACGTGCGGCGCGCGGTGTTTAGGATCGTGCGAGTGCGCGCGGCCTGAGTGGTCACCGCCCCCGGGAAACTGCGAGTGCGCGAGCAAGTGTGCGGGCGCGCGTGAACGTGCGAGTGCGTACAACCGGTCCCCCCCAGTGCAACGCTCTGGTGGGCGAGTGCGCGGTGCGTGCGCGTACGCGAGTGGCGCGTTAAAATTCCCGCGAACAGACCGGTGTCGATTTTGAGTCGGTCTGTATAAGCCTTAGGGCGAACACGTTGCTGCGCTGCCGCCATCAGGTAAGGTGTTAGGATTTATATTATATAGGTTAAGGTAGCATAGTTCCAGTGCCGTTAGTACTCCCCACTCGCAAAGGAGGAAAAGGCGCTGCCACTAGGGTAGGTAGGCTCGATAGTTGTATTTAGGTTAAGTCCAAGAGCGCGGTCAGTCATGTCTGACATGGAACTGACCGACGAAGAGGGGGGATGCCTGGAAGAGGTAAGGGCGGGTGCACCGGCGGCGGGGGTCCCAGAGGGGGACACCGTCGCCAAGGTACAAAAGAGGAAGAGGGTGGACGGTCCAGAGGAGGAAGGCATTTCTGAATGCTCCTCCTTTGGTATTTCATCCTTTCCTCAAAAGGCAAGGAATATTGGTAGGGACCTGGACGCGCTCCTTCTGGCAGAGAAGGAGAAGCGAAAGATTTCGGCGGCCGCTCTGCGGACAATCTTGGAGATCAGGGAAAGGTATGAGGCCTTGCTCGATGAGGCCTATAGGCAGAACACGGTTCTGCAAGGTAGGGTCGAGGAGGCGAGGCGGTCTCAGTCGAGACCTGAGGTGCGCGAGGTTGTGGTGGAGAGGACGGTTGCGCCATCTCCGCCCAAGAAGAAGAAGAAGGTCGAGGACAAGGCCAAGGCCAAGTCTGCGGCTGCTAAGGAGAAGGTGAAGGGAAAGGTAAAGGAGCAGCCGTTTGTGGAGGTTGTGAGCAGGAAGAGCAAAAGGAAAAAGAAGAAGAAGAAGAAGAATGAGGAGAAGCCCAAGGAGCAGCCGAGAGTGGCCATCACCACCTCCAAGAAGGTGGCTAAGGCCATCGAGAGGGAGAAGGCGAGGGCTCCGGCCCGCGCCTTCGTCGTCTCGGTGGGGGCTGCTGGGGCCAGTGAGGCCAAGAAACAGCTCTGGGCCGATCTGGTCAAGGGGGTGGCGGTGCCCAAGCTTGGCGGCTCTGCGAAGCTCCCGAGAGGAGATCTGGTGGTTAGGCCGGCTGACGAGGCCACGTATGCGGCCTTGAAGGCCATGGAAAAAGACGGTAAGGGTGTGAGAGAGGAGAGTGCGAGATGGCCGACCGTACTAGTGTATGACGTGGATAGGGAAATTCCTAAGGAGAAGCTCGCGGGCCAGATCGTGGATCAGAACCCGGAGCTTGGTCTGGACAAGGAGGCCGTGGTCCCCCCTCTTCATGAAGGGGCCCAAGACGGACGAGCTTGTTTGGTGGGTCTGCTCGGTTAGACCAAGCGCCTTCAAGACTCTGGTAGGAAAGAGTCTTTTCATCGGGTTGGCCAAGTGCAAGGTCAAGGAGTACGTTGACGTAGTCAGGTGCTTCAAGTGCCAGCATTTCGGTCACAGGGCTCTGAAGTGTGTGCAGACGGTGGACACTTGCGGGCGCTGCGCGGTCAAGGGCCATAGGGCCAAGGACTGCAAGAGCGTGCCGGTCAAGTGCGCCAACTGTGGCCTGGCTGCTCAGTCGGGGCACAGCGGTTGTGTGGCTCTTCACAAGGCGACCATCACGGTTGCCCGTAGGACAGATTTCGGCTCAAAATGATCTCTTCGACCTACTGTGTAGTCCAACTGAACATGAACGGGAATCATCTCGTCTCAGATCAGATACTGGACTACAGCAGGGCTAACGGGGTTGAGGTGCTTCTGCTTCAGGAAGTGCTGACCTCGGGAGACAAGTTGCTAGGTTTTGACTACCGCGCCACGAAAGTGGTTCTCAGCAGTAGGGACGGTAGTGCAGGGGCTGCCATAGTTGTCCTAAATCAGGACATCGAGGTGGTAGCCCTGCAGGGGCTCAGCGATAGGTTCTGCGCCGTGGCCAGTCTCAGGAAGAGACATGGACAGGCGGTCGTGTTCGTGTCAGCTTACTTCAAGTACAGCATCCCGACACGCATCTTTACGGACAGGCTAGGTGATATTCTTGATAGGGTCAACCAAGACGTCGTGATAGGGGCCGACGTGAACGCGCACTCGCCGCAATGGTTCAGTCGGCCGGGCAACAACTCGGGTTCAGCCCGGGGGACCCACGTCGAATCCCTGATCGCGGCGAAACACTTGACGGTGCACAACCAGCCTGGCCACCTCGACACGTACGAGAGGCCGGGTATGGGGGCATCGAACATAGATGTTACGCTGACGAGAGGGGGTTCACTGACGAACTCAGTCTCTGAATGGGAAGTGCTCGATGTCACCGACAGCGACCACAGGACCATCAGATTCAAGATCCGCGTCGGATCAGGGTCGGAGGGACCCGCGGTAGGGAAAAGTCGATTCAATGTTAGGAAAGCCGACTGGGATAGGTTTAGGTGGGTTCTGGCCCAGAAAGTTCTTGGTGAACATGAGACCATGGTGGGCGGTTGCGGACAGGTAGCGGAGTCTCTTACGCGTGCTCTCGGGCATGCCATGGAGGCCTCCATGCCCCGCTCCCGTAAATCCGTCAGGATGAAACCGCCATGGTGGGACGCCGGACTCGAAGAGTCCAAAAGGCGCCTCAATAACTTCAGACGCACCATGGACTATAAAGTCTCGGATAGGGACCAATTCAGAGTGCTCAGGAACGAGCACCTGAAAAAGATTAGGAAGGCCAAGATGGAGTCGTGGAGGAAGTTCGCTACCTCCAGCAACTCGGACATCTGGGGCCCGGTCTATCGTTGGGCTAGGAATGGATCTTCTAAGAGTAGGGTACCAAACGCTGTGCTTCGAGAAGACGGAACCTTCACGGTGACGGCTTTGGAGACGGCCGAGTGTCTGTTGGAGAGCCTAATCCCTAGGGACAGGGCTGCTCCTATCTTTGAGGCTGAGAGAGTAGGAAGAGTGAGACCAGAGGTCACGGAGGCCGAGGTTAAGGCGGCTGTCTGGAGGATGGCCCCTAACAAAGCTCCGGGACTGGATGGGATCACCGCTGGGGTACTCAGGAAGGCGTGGGGCGTCATCGGCTTGCCGCTGACCAACGTCCTGAGAGAGTGCCTCAGGAAGTCGGAATTTCCGGACTGTTGGAAGACAGCAGAGGTGGTGATCATCAGGAAGGGAGAGGACAGAGACCCGAGTCTTCCTAAGTCATATAGACCAGTCAGCCTGCTTTCGGCACCGTCAAAAGTGCTGGAACGGCTGGTGGTGGACAGGCTTGAGGAGGAAACGGGGGGCGCTCTTTCAGCAGAGCAACATGGTTTCAGGGTCGGTAAGTCCACAATCAGCGCGATCAAGTCGTGTCTGGATTGGGTGGACAACAGTGAGGAGATGGTGGTAGGAGTCTTTCTGGATATCTCAGGAGCCTTCGACAACCTGAGATGGAACGTTCTGATTAGGGACATGATGGATCTGGGGGCATCCGATGCAACTAGATCTATCATACAGAGCTATCTGACGGGCAGAAGGGCGGTGCTCTCGGTGGAGGGAGCGACAGCATTCGCGGATCTCACCAGAGGCTGCCCTCAAGGCTCACAGTTAGGGCCAAGTCTTTGGAATTTATCTATGGATAGGGCGTTGGTCACCAACACGGACGATAGGGTCAAACTGGTCGCGTACGCGGATGACCTGGCGGTTCTTATCGCGGGCTCCGATCTCGAAGAAATTCAGGGGAAAGCGAGAGCGACGCTCGGCGCCTTGCGCGAGTGGGCGAGCCGAAGAGGTCTAACCTTCTCGGCAAGCAAGTCTCAAGCGATCCCCCTGAAAGGAGGGCTGCGGCCGGGGTTCACTGTTCCCTTCGGGACAGAGGACATCGTGGCTGTGAGTTCAGTTAGGTATCTGGGCGTTGAATTGGACAGTAGGCGAAATTTCTGGGCGCACGTGAGCGGCGTGGCCGGAAAGTCCGACTCTCTGTACAGTAGGCTTAGAGCGGCATCGTCTGCGGACTGGGGTCTCCGACAGTCCACCTCCGCCGTAATATACAAGGCAGTCTTCCTGCCTCGTATCACTTACGCTGCGGAGATCTGGTCGAAAGGAGTCCTCACGGCGAAGGCGATAAAACTCCTCGGCAGCAAGCAGAGGAGGGCCCTTCTCTCTCTAACAGGGGCATACAGAACGACCTCAACGGATGCGTTGCAGGTTGTTGCTGGGCAGCTCCTCTAGATTTGGAAATCCGATGGCATGTGGTTAGGATCAAAAGGAAAGCTGGTGAAATCTCAGAGGAGGAGATGAACAACCAGTGGGATAGGATCATTGACATCTGGCAGGATAGGTGGGATAATAGCACGAAGGGTCGTTGGACCCATGCTATTTTTCCCGACATAAGATGGAGACTGGCTCTCCCTCTCGAGGTGGATCACTACGTGTGCCAGTTCCTCACGGGTCACGGAGACTTCAACTCCAAGTTGGAGTCTTTCGCCCTGCGTGGTACGGGCGCGTGCAGATGTGAAACTGAGGACGAGACGGTGGACCACGTGCTCTTCAGATGCCCTGTGCTCTCTGCTGAGAGAGCAAGGCTCATCAGGCTTGTGGGCGAGGACGCATGGCCGTGTGAGACCAAGGTGTTACTGGACACTAGGTCAAACTACTGTGCACTGCGTCGCTTTGCTAGGGAGGCCATCGAGGCCAAAAGATCTTCGGATAGAGTAGGTATTCTCCAGGCTAGGTAGGCTCCGTCACAGGCGACGGAGGGGTTGGTGGGGACCCGGGGTTAGCGTGTAAGCGCTGGCCCGAATCTCCACCGCAAGGCCCACCACTAGCCGGCTGGGGAGCCAAAATAGTGGTAGGGGCCACGCCCCGGGTTGATCCACTGACATCAACCAAAAACCTAGTCAGTACCACGGGAGAGGGGAGCCCCACCGCGCACAGATACGGCCAGCCGGAGCTGTGCGTGGTGCCCCTCAAGGTTGAGGAGCCTACCTCGGCTGAAACGTGGTGGCTGTGGGACAGGCGCCAGATAGTAGTACATAAACCACAACACCTAGTGGGAGGTCCGGTACCCAAGGTGGCACTTAACTGAGTCATTCCGGCCCTCAGAAAAGGTACGGGCCCTCCGGGGCCCGGTGCTGGTGGTCCACAGACGACCCTAGGCCGTAGGCGGTTAGCCGTCGACGTCCTAGCTCCACCTCCGCCCGTAAGTAGCGCCCAGCGCTAAGGCACGGACGGATGGCGGTAGGCGAGAGCCACAAAACCCGGAGACTCCTGTCCCTATCTACTATCTAGCGAAACCACAGCCAAGGAGGTGGGGCATGTGTGTTTCGCTGGGCGCCGCGGGGTTGACGGACCGCGGCGCTTGCCGAAGGCCGGGGCGTCCACGTCGCCGGCGGATGGATACTGACTTATAAAGTTTGCTAACACCGAGCCAATCGTCCCATTTACGGTTGATTACGTGAATCAACCGGTGACACGAGATCCAATCGCGGCGTCTCCGACGAGCGACTCGCTGGAGTGCGTGAGATGAGAATCACAGAAGGCCAACGCTAGCTCCTATATGCTTAAGGCGTTGCGTCGGGTGATTACTTCTCCGAACATCCCTCATGAGTACCTTGACCGATAGATGGTTCGCATCAGCTATGAGCAAAGATGCGTTCCTGGCGGAAGAGATCAAACCGAGCGGATGGGAAAGCGCACCGGCGACTCGCAGGAGTGCGGGAGATGAGAGCCACAGAAGGCCGACGCTAGCTCCTATATGCTTAAGGCGTCGCGTCGGGTGGTTACTTCTCCGAACATCCCTTATGAGTACCTTGACCGATAGATGGTTCGCATTAGCTATGAGCAAAGATGCGTTCCTGGCGGAAGAGATCAAACCGAGCGGATGGGAAAGCGCACTGGCGTCTCGCAGGAGTGCGGGAGATGAGAATCACAGAAGGCCGACGCTAGCTCCTATATGCTTAAGGCGTCGCGTCGGGTGATTACTTCTCCGAACATCCCTCATGAGTACCTTGACCGATAGATGGTTCGCATTAGCTATGAGCAAAGATGCGTCCCTGGCGGAAGAGATCAAACCGAGTAGATGGGAAAGCGCACCGGCGACTCGGTCGGCGGGTGGGCGGTGATTTGGATTCAGCCAATCGCTTACAAATGACCCAGCCCGGGAGGGAGGACTCCGGGGTTGTGCGCCGGAACCAACCTCGACGACTGGGTGCCACCAAGTGGCAAAACCTTGAACGCAACAGCCGTAGGGCCGGCAAACCCAGTTTGTCGTCAAAATAAGCACAATTTGTTACCGTAAGACTGAAATCACCGAAGAGGGGGCGGAGACAGGATCCACATGCCTGATCTACGGGCAGGTAACATCTTAGTAACGTTAGGCGGAAGCGAGGAAGCGGGGGCTAAGGCCCACCGCTCCCGTAAGAACTGCTAAAGAAACTGCGGTGACGACGGCGACGGGGGGTTCGGATCCCTCGCCTCTGAGCGGAAACCGACCGCTACAGGCAACACGAGGACACCAGAACTCTGAAGGCGGCAGAGCGAGGATGGATCCGGGGGGCTGTCGGCTACACCGGGCCGGTGATCCCGCGCCGGCAATGGTGAAGCGCCCGCCGGTTCGGGAGGGAGCCGGCGGACCCCCGGAGTGGTCTGACCTAGGTTGCTGTAAAGGGTATCGAGGTAACCCCGTGAAGACTTACTGGCGCTCACCCGCCTGGCAAGGACGGCCCAACCGGGTCACGACGAGTCAGGTGGATGGAACGACCTGTACAAGTACACGCCTGCTACCGACCGCGCCAAGACGAGTCACGTTGAGAAACTGGCTGACTAATCTGGTCCGGGAAAGGGGCAGACGGGGTACGGTCTTAACGAAGCTAGCCCTAGAGCTTCGGGTTAACTGAACTGTAATCACAAGGGCCCGGGGCAGGTCATCCTTGGTGCTAGCGAAATGACCAAGGACCTCCGGGATTCCTGGGCCACCCGTACCTTCCAAGGTGGCAGCCTGGTGGTTTAGAATGCGCTAAGCCATAAGAGGGTCTGAAATGGGTAGGAAGGCGGGGGGGCGCTCAAACAAGGCTACACCCTCGAGCGCCCTCACGAAAAGCTCACTCATGACTGTGTGGAATCATGAGGAGCAAAAAGAGCCGCGGAATTGAGGCCGCGGCTGACGATGTCCTGCCCGGGTACAGGACTGGGCGGTTGACGAACGGCCTGAAGGCGTCTTCGCACCCCCGGGCCACCTGAGGGCCCCGTCCCGATCTCAACGCCAGTGGAGGGCGCATCTCCGAACCGAGCTTCCCGGGGGAATAGGAAGCACCTTGAGGTGGTCTCAGAGACTTACCGGTGGCAACGGGAAAGGGTCATCAATGAAGGAAAAGAGGACTGGCTAGGCAGCTTTCAGCAGACCAGCCATTCCAACAGTAACCCCAGAGATGGGCAGCTTGCCAAATGCAGGTCCTCAAGGATCGCAGAGCATCTGCTTACACATACGACTGCCCGACCGTCAGCTACGAAAAAGATCCGCGCTCAAGGTGCAAGCGATCGGAGCGGACCGATACGCTGAGCGCGGACTCACGGGGAAACCAAGAACCGTGTTCCGGGCGTATCAGCGCACTGAGGATAGGGAGACCTGTTAGGCACGTCAAAAGACCCCGACGTGGGTCCTCGTATAACGATGACCGAGGTGATGAAGAGCACCTTCCTTTTCCGCACGGGAACCATCTACCCAAGTGGGGGAACAATCCCACCTGCGACAAACCAGTGAGCTTGGGCGAGAGGCGCCGGAGCACGACGAGGGAAGCAGACGCGGACCTCCGTCGGCGCGCTGGCGCTTCTAGCACGAACCCGACTGAGAGCACACGGGCCCGGCCAACTCGTGTGCGAACACGTGCAAGGTGGAAGTCCGGCTGGGGGACACCCTCCGTCAAGCACTCAAACCCGAGCACTCGGTACGGACACGGCACCCGGCAAAGAAAACCGTACCACTCATAAAAGGTCGCGTCGCGACAGCGTAAACAGCTGCCCCGACGCCGATGCTAGTGGGAAAAGAGTCGTTGTGAGTACTCTGGATAACGGATCCTTCAAGCTCATCTCG
>NW_026869920.1:0-7500 GCF_019925205.1 Metopolophium dirhodum | reverse complement strand
ACGACTGCCCCTCGGCCGCGGTTCGTCGCCCGGCAGACGCAATTTTTTTTTCAATTCCGTGTGGCCGTACCACTACGCAGCGACATAGGATTTATTTGAGATAATTGTTTTTCACGCGCGGTCGCCTGGACCGACGGACCGACTTTTTTTTTTTTAAATTTATCTGCCTTCCTACTACGCGCTAGCACGTGTGATTTGGCCGAAGATTGTTCGGTTGATGGAAAAAGTTATTACAGCAAGTGGATATGGTTTACCGGTATTATTCGGTGCGGGCATTCGGCGAGCACGTCCCGCGGACTCGGAGTGCCGTACGCGGAAATATTTTTCCTCGACGGGCGAGGCGCGGAGTCGCCCTTGGTGCGCGGCGGCGTCCCCGTGACCGGATCCGTGGACACTGTGCCCTTCATCGATTGCCGATTTTTGTCTGGTCGGCGTTCGACGGGTGCGAGGTGGACTAACGTAAAATATTAATACGGCAAGTGGATGTGGTTTACCGGTATTATTCGGTGCGGGCATTCGGCGAGCACGTCCCGCGGACTCGGAGTGCCGTACGCGGAAATATTTTTCATCGACGGGCGAGGCGCGGAGTCGCCCTTGGTGCGCGGCGGCGTCCCCGTGACCGGATCCGTGGACACTGTGCCCTTCATCGATTGCCGATTTTTGTCTGGTCGGCGTTCGACGGGTGCGAGGTGGACTAACGTAAAATATTAATACGGCAAGTGGATGTGGTTTACCGGTATTATTCGGTGCGGGCATTCGGCGAGCACGTCCCGCGGACTCGGAGTGCCGTACGCGGAAATATTTTTCATCGACGGGCGAGGCGCGGAGTCGCCCTTGGTGCGCGGCGGCGTCCCCGTGACCGGATCCGTGGACACTGTGCCCTTCATCGATTGCCGATTTTTGTCTGGTCGGCGTTCGACGGGTGCGAGGTGGACTAACGTAAAGAATTATTACGTCCCGCGGACTCGGAGTGCCGTACGCGGAAATATTTTTCATCGACGGGCGAGGCGCGGAGTCGCCCTTGGTGCGCGGCGGCGTCCCCGTGACCGGATCCGTGGACACTGTGCCCTTCATCGATTGCCGATTTTTGTCTGGTCGGCGTTCGACGGGTGCGAGGTGGACTAACGTAAAGAATTATTACGTCCCGCGGACTCGGTGTGCCGAACGCGGAAAAATTTTTCTTCGACGGGCGAGGCGCGGAGTCGCCCTTGGTGCGCGGCGGCGTCCCCGTGACCGGATCCGTGGACACTGTGCCCTTCATCGATTGCCGATTTTTGTCTGGTCGGCGTTCGACGGGTGCGAGGTGGACTAACGTAAAATATTAATACGGCAAGTGGATGTGGTTTACCGGTATTATTCGGTGCGGGCATTCGGCGAGCACGTCCCGCGGACTCGGAGTGCCGTACGCGGAAATATTTTTCATCGACGGGCGAGGCGCGGAGTCGCCCTTGGTGCGCGGCGGCGTCCCCGTGACCGGATCCGTGGACACTGTGCCCTTCATCGATTGCCGATTTTTGTCTGGTCGGCGTTCGACGGGTGCGAGGTGGACTAACGTAAAGAATTATTACGTCCCGCGGACTCGGAGTGCCGTACGCGGAAATATTTTTCATCGACGGGCGAGGCGCGGAGTCGCCCTTGGTGCGCGGCGGCGTCCCCGTGACCGGATCCGTGGACACTGTGCCCTTCATCGATTGCCGATTTTTGTCTGGTCGGCGTTCGACGGGTGCGAGGTGGACTAACGTAAAGAATTATTACGTCCCGCGGACTCGGTGTGCCGAACGCGGAAAAATTTTTCATCGACGGGCGAGGCGCGGAGTCGCCCTTGGTGCGCGGCGGCGTCCCCGTGACCGGATCCGTGGACACTGTGCCCTTCATCGATTGCCGATTTTTGTCTGGTCGGCGTTCGACGGGTGCGAGGTGGACTAACGTAAAATATTAATACGGCAAGTGGATGTGGTTTACCGGTATTATTCGGTGCGGGCATTCGGCGAGCACGTCCCGCGGACTCGGAGTGCCGTACGCGGAAATATTTTTCATCGACGGGCGAGGCGCGGAGTCGCCCTTGGTGCGCGGCGGCGTCCCCGTGACCGGATCCGTGGACACTGTGCCCTTCATCGATTGCCGATTTTTGTCTGGTCGGCGTTCGACGGGTGCGAGGTGGACTAACGTAAAGAATTATTACGTCCCGCGGACTCGGAGTGCCGTACGCGGAAATATTTTTCATCGACGGGCGAGGCGCGGAGTCGCCCTTGGTGCGCGGCGGCGTCCCCGTGACCGGATCCGTGGACACTGTGCCCTTCATCGATTGCCGATTTTTGTCTGGTCGGCGTTCGACGGGTGCGAGGTGGACTAACGTAAAGAATTATTACGTCCCGCGGACTCGGTGTGCCGAACGCGGAAAAATTTTTCTTCGACGGGCGAGGCGCGGAGTCGCCCTTGGTGCGCGGCGGCGTCCCCGTGACCGGATCCGTGGACACTGTGCCCTTCATCGATTGCCGATTTTTGTCTGGTCGGCGTTCGACGGGTGCGAGGTGGACTAACGTAAAATATTAATACGGCAAGTGGATGTGGTTTACCGGTATTATTCGGTGCGGGCATTCGGCGAGCACGTCCCGCGGACTCGGAGTGCCGTACGCGGAAATATTTTTCATCGACGGGCGAGGCGCGGAGTCGCCCTTGGTGCGCGGCGGCGTCCCCGTGACCGGATCCGTGGACACTGTGCCCTTCATCGATTGCCGATTTTTGTCTGGTCGGCGTTCGACGGGTGCGAGGTGGACTAACGTAAAGAATTATTACGTCCCGCGGACTCGGAGTGCCGTACGCGGAAATATTTTTCATCGACGGGCGAGGCGCGGAGTCGCCCTTGGTGCGCGGCGGCGTCCCCGTGACCGGATCCGAACCACCGCGTGTGAAAATTCGATTTTTTTTTTTCACTCGACGTTCGCGGTTATTCGGCGGTCCCGGGGTGGTGCACATGACGGCAGCCCCGGCGATGTCCGTCGACACGATTTCGAATTCAACTTTTCGAACGTAGTTTTTCCGTGTGCAATAACTCGTTAACCGTTGGTTCGATCTCGACGTACCCGAGACGTGTTCACGTCGTACGTTCCGAGTACTATAGGACACCGGTGTCCGCGACATTTAAATCGGTAATCCTTTATCCGCGGCCGTACCGCTACGCACGGAGATAGACCGATATTTGATTTTCGCTTAACCGCTACGCACTGTGATTGACTGTATTCCGACGGCGGGGTCTCGGTCAACCGTTTTCACGGTTTGCCGGTGACATCGACCGTACCGTTCATCACGGGCAGACCGCAGAGTCGTTGTCCAGGGATATCCCCCTTTGCCGAAAACCTTTACCGCGTAGAATTTCTGCGCTGACCGCGACGTTACAGGGGTGATTACCGTCGCCGAGCTGCGCGCCCGCCGTACCGTCCCGTCGCACGGACCACCGTGTGTGAAAATTCGATTTTTTTTTTTCACTCGACGTCCTCGGTTATTCGTCGGTGCCGGGGTGGTGCACATGACGGCAGCCCCGGCGATGTCCGTCGACACGATTTCGAATTCAACTTTTCGAACGTAGTTTTTCCGTGTGCAATAACTCGTTAACCGTTGGTTCGATCTCGACGTACCCGAGACGTGTTCACGTCGTACGTTCCGAGTACTATAGGACACCGGTGTCCGCGACAATTAAATCGGTAATCCTTTATCCGCGGCCGTACCGCTACGCACGGATTTTGTGATTTTCGCCTAACCGCTACGCACGGTGATTGACGGATTTTCGATTCTCGCCTAACCGCTACGCACGGTGATGGCGAAGTTCCTTCGACCCGGGTGTACCACTACGCGTGAACACCCCCGTCGCACATTGTGAAACTCGAGATTTTGTAAATTTGTGAGCGACTCGGTCGTCGGCGTTCCGCCGGCGTCCGATCGCCAATCACGTACGACAGCAAAGCCACGGGCGACGCCGAAGCCGACGCGTCCATCGCCGCGCACCGGTCTGCCCCAGTCTTCGGAATGGTCAGCAATCCGGTGCCCTTCGATGGTATCCGTCCAAGTTTCGGCGACCGACCCATCTCGCACGCCGAGTGGCAAAACTCAACCGGCGTCGCAGGCCCGCCTTCCGGTGGGCCTCCGACGCGCAAATCGTTTTTTTCAAAAATCGATGACGACTCCCGTTACCGTTCCGCAAGTTACGAGCTCTCGACGCCAAAACATTCCCGCCGCGGCCGGCCATCGTCGCCGTGCCCGGCGGTCGCCGGGGCGAAGCCCCGGGACGACGGACTTCGCGTCGCGTCCCGGCTTCCCCCACGATCTCGGCTGGGGGCCGTTATAAACCTGGCGAGAGGCGCTAGCGCGGTAATTCTCCGTCCGCTGAAAACGGACGGCGTACGCGCTAACCCCGACTCTCGTCAACGCACGGGTCACGTCGCGTCGGGCGAGCGCTCGCTCTCCGCGTGTGTTCGGTCTTCCGCACGCGACCGCCGCCGCAGTCGCCCCGCGTTCTGCGGGTGCTCAGTGCGGCGCTCGCGTCGACCGAAGCGCGCGGTTTACGGGCGCCCGTCCGCGCACGTATCCCACTCGAACCGCGGTCGGTCGTGCGCCGTGACCGTATACCGGTCACGGTCGTTTCGACCTTCCTCGGCGTCGGCTTGCCCACGGGCGGACCGGCGCTCGGACGCACGCGTCCCGAGACGAGTGTCCGCGTCGTCGTCGCCCCTTGGTCGGCGTCGCCGCGGGGATCCGTCACGGGACGCAGTTGTTGTAAAACCGAGATCCCTGGTTGATCCTGCCAGTAGTCATATGCTTGTCTCAAAGATTAAGCCATGCATGTCTCAGTGCAAGCCGCATTAAGGTGAAACCGCGAAAGGCTCATTAAATCAGTTGTGGTTCCTTAGATCGTACCCAAGTTACTTGGATAACTGTGGTAATTCTAGAGCTAATACATGCCGACAGAGTTCCGACCGTCGCGGCGCCCTCGGGCGTCGCTCGCGGGAGGAACGCTTTTATTAGATCAAAACCGGCCCGTCGCGGCGCGCTTCGTGCGCGTCCCGATCGCGGCCCGCGCAAAGACCTGGTGACTCTGAATAACTTCGAGCTGATCGCACGGTCTCCGTACCGGCGACGCATCTTTCAAATGTCTGCCTTATCAACTGTCGACGGTAGGTTCCATGCCTACCGTGGTGGTAACGGGTAACGGGGAATCAGGGTTCGATTCCGGAGAGGGAGCCTGAGAAACGGCTACCACATCCAAGGAAGGCAGCAGGCGCGCAAATTACCCACTCCCGGAACGGGGAGGTAGTGACGAAAAATAACGATACGGGACTCATCCGAGGCCCCGTAATCGGAATGAGAACACTTTAAAACCTTTAAACGAGGATCAATTGGAGGGCAAGTCTGGTGCCAGCAGCCGCGGTAATTCCAGCTCCAATAGCGTATATTAAAGTTGTTGCGGTTAAAAAGCTCGTAGTCGGATCTGTGTCTGGGCGGTGCCGGACCACCCTGGCGGTCCGTCGTGTCGCGGCCGGCCGTGTCGCGGGACCACGTGTCCCGTCGGCGCGGTCGTCGTCGCGCTCGTCAGCCGTCTCGGGGTGTTAGTTACCGGCACGTCGGCCGGACGTATTGTCGGCAGGCGGACACGTGTCTCGGGCTTCCGGCGCGCCGCGCGGCCACGCGTCGCGCGGCCGTCGGGGTTCGACGACGGCGGCCGCCTACTCCAATCTTGCTGCGCGGTGATCTTCACCGATTGCCGTCGGCGGGCCGACACGTTTACTTTGAACAAATTAGAGTGCTCAAAGCAGGCTCAAATCTGGCGGGGCGGCTTCACGGCCGTCTCGTCAAAAGGCCCTGAATACTGGTCGCATGGAATAATGGAACAAGACCTCGGTCCCGCGCATCTCCGCCCTTCGCGGGCGCGCGAAATCGCCCTCCGGGGCGTTTCCGTGCGCGGGCCGCCGGGCCGCGGGCGCCAGTCGCCCGCGCGTCCCGCCGGGCCGGTTTTCGGGACCGGAGGTAATGATCAACAGAGACGGGCGGGGGCATTCGTACCGAGACGTTAGAGGTGAAATTCTTGGATCGTCTCGAGACGAACTGACGCGAAAGCATTTGCCAAGTACGTTCTCGTATGATCAAGAACGAAAGTTAGAGGTTCGAAGGCGATCAGATACCGCCCTAGTTCTAACTGTAAACGATGCCAGCTAGCGATCCGCCGGCGTTTCATTAACGACCCGGCGGGCAGCTTCCGGGAAACCGAAGCTTTTCGGTTCCGGGGGAAGTATGATTGCAAAGTTGAAACTTAAAGGAATTGACGGAAGGGCACCACCAGGAGTGGAGCCTGCGGCTTAATTTGACTCAACACGGGAAACCTCACCAGGCCCGGACACCGGAAAGATTGACAGATTGAGAGCTCTTTCTTGATTCGGTGGGTGGTGGTGCATGGCCGTTCTTAGTTGGTGGAGCGATCTGTCTGGTTAATTCCGATAACGAACGAGACTCTGTCCTGCTAACTAGGCGGGTAACCCCGGGTCGGCGTGTGCGCGGCGCGGGCGGTTTCGGCCGTCCGTGTTCGCGTACCCGTCGGCTCGGCCCGGTATCCCCGAACGCGTTCGCCCGTCGTCCACGGCGGTCGTCGAGCGCGGCCGCGCCATCCGCGTCCCGGCGTGCGGCGGGCGTGTGTCGGCCGGGGGGCAACCTCCGGTCGGCGCGCGTCCGTCGTGCGTCGGGCTCCGTGGTGAAGCGCGCCGTGTTCGCGGCCGTCGCCGGCGGATCACGATACGTTACTAGGGCTACCGCCGGCTCCCAGGAGCTTAAACTCTTCTTAGAGGGACAGGCGGCGGACGAAAATAGCCGCACGAGACTGAGCGATAACAGGTCTGTGATGCCCTTAGATGTTCTGGGCCGCACGCGCGCTACACTGAAGGAATCAGCGTGTGTTAACATTCCTGGGCCGACAGGCTTCCGGGTAACCCGCTGAACCTCCTTCGTGCTTAGGGATCGTGGCTTGCAATTTTTCCACGTGAACGAGGAATTCCCAGTAAGCGCGAGTCATCAGCTCGCGTTGATTACGTCCCTGCCCTTTGTACACACCGCCCGTCGCTACTACCGATTGAACGGTCGCATTGAGGTCTTCGGAGTGGACGCGCGTTATTCGGCCCCCTCGGGGGCTGGGTCGTCGCGCGATCGCGAAGATGACCGAAATCGGCCGTTTAGAGGAAGTAAAAGTCGTAACAAGGTTTCCGTAGGTGAACCTGCGGAAGGATCATTAGAGACGGGCCCGCGGTACCGGCAGCACTTGCCGGTCTCGCGCGCGCCTAATCCGACCCCGTGGCCGCGTGCGCTCGCGACTAGCTCGCCGACCGCCCGCGCGCCGCGACCCCCGACCGAGCGTCGACCGAAAGATGGTTAACGTCGAAAGACCATACGGGCCCCGCCGTGCGTCCGCGCACGGCGCGTGGCCGGTAGAAGTTTCGTCGACAAAAAAAAACACCCGACCCC
>NW_026869919.1:25000-30598 GCF_019925205.1 Metopolophium dirhodum | reverse complement strand
TGTTTCACGTTCTTATGAACTCTCTCTTCAAAGTTCTTTTCAACTTTCCCTCACGGTACTTGTAAACTATCGGTCTCGTGGCCGTATTTAGCCTTAGATGGAGTTTACCACCAACTTCGGGCTGCACTCTCAAGCAACCCGACTCGAAGGCGCGGTCCGATCCCGGAACGCTGTGACGGCCTCTACTGGCCTGGCACCATCTGCGGGCCATGGCCCCGTTCAAGGGAGACTTGGACCGTCACGTGCGCCCCGGCAACGAGGCCGGCCCGTACGCCACAACTCCCATAGGTGCCCGCGACACAAAAGTGCGCGGCGGGATTCGGCGATGGGCTTTTCCCTGTTCGCTCGCCGCTACTAAGGGAATCACGGTTGTTTTCTTTTCCTCCGCTTATTAATATGCTTAAATCCGGCGGGTAGTCCCGCCTGATCTGAGGTCGGAACGTATCGGTTTTTTTTTTTTTTAAATTACACGGCAGCCTGCGGTCCGCGCTCCGCCCGTACGGTGACCGTCCGCGTCCGCGTCTCGGAAGCCGGAGAGGTCCGTGGACTCTCAGCCGACCCGGCCGCGCTCTCGCGCGGCGGGCGGACGGGGACGTGCCGTTTGACGACGCGAGAACCCCGTGACTGTTTGCCGTCACAACTTGGGCGGACGACCGGAGGCGGCCGCGCGAGCGCGGTTTTCCACGGTCGAACCGCCAATCTCGCACCACCGGAGCGGCCGACGGGCGGGCGGACAGTCCCCGGGAGGACTGCCGCCGCCGTCGGACGCCTGCCGGCGGCGCATCGGTCTGGCCGAGTATCCGGTATACGACCCTCAGACAGGCGTGGCCCGGGACCCGCGGGTCACCGAGGCCGCAATGTGCGTTCGACTGGTCGATGTTCGTATAACCTGCGGATTACACGACGACGCGCAGATAGCTGCGGTCTTCATCGATCCACGAGCCAAGTGATCCGCTGTTCGGGGTCGGGTGTTTTTTTTTGTCGACGAAACTTCTACCGGCCACGCGCCGTGCGCGGACGCACGGCGGGGCCCGTATGGTCTTTCGACGTTAACCATCTTTCGGTCGACGCTCGGTCGGGGGTCGCGGCGCGCGGGCGGTCGGCGAGCTAGTCGCGAGCGCACGCGGCCACGGGGTCGGATTAGGCGCGCGCGAGACCGGCAAGTGCTGCCGGTACCGCGGGCCCGTCTCTAATGATCCTTCCGCAGGTTCACCTACGGAAACCTTGTTACGACTTTTACTTCCTCTAAACGGCCGATTTCGGTCATCTTCGCGATCGCGCGACGACCCAGCCCCCGAGGGGGCCGAATAACGCGCGTCCACTCCGAAGACCTCAATGCGACCGTTCAATCGGTAGTAGCGACGGGCGGTGTGTACAAAGGGCAGGGACGTAATCAACGCGAGCTGATGACTCGCGCTTACTGGGAATTCCTCGTTCACGTGGAAAAATTGCAAGCCACGATCCCTAAGCACGAAGGAGGTTCAGCGGTTACCCGGAAGCCTGTCGGCCCAGGAATGTTAACACACGCTGATTCCTTCAGTGTAGCGCGCGTGCGGCCCAGAACATCTAAGGGCATCACAGACCTGTTATCGCTCAGTCTCGTGCGGCTATTTTCGTCCGCCGCCTGTCCCTCTAAGAAGAGTTTAAGCTCCTGGGAGCCGGCGGTAGCCCTAGTAACGTATCGTGATCCGCCGGCGACGGCCGCGAACACGGCGCGCTTCACCACGGAGCCCGACGCACGACGGACGCGCGCCGACCGGAGGTTGCCCCCCGGCCGACACACGCCCGCCGCACGCCGGGACGCGGATGGCGCGGCCGCGCTCGACGACCGCCGTGGACGACGGGCGAACGCGTTCGGGGATACCGGGCCGAGCCGACGGGTACGCGAACACGGACGGCCGAAAACCGCCCGCGCCGCGCACACGCCGACCCGGGGTTACCCGCCTAGTTAGCAGGACAGAGTCTCGTTCGTTATCGGAATTAACCAGACAGATCGCTCCACCAACTAAGAACGGCCATGCACCACCACCCACCGAATCAAGAAAGAGCTCTCAATCTGTCAATCTTTCCGGTGTCGGGCCTGGTGAGGTTTCCCGTGTTGAGTCAAATTAAGCCGCAGGCTCCACTCCTGGTGGTGCCCTTCCGTCAATTCCTTTAAGTTTCAACTTTGCAATCATACTTCCCCCGGAACCGAAAAGCTTCGGTTTCCCGGAAGCTGCCCGCCGGGTCGTTAATGAAACGCCGGCGGATCGCTAGCTGGCATCGTTTACAGTTAGAACTAGGGCGGTATCTGATCGCCTTCGAACCTCTAACTTTCGTTCTTGATCATACGAGAACGTACTTGGCAAATGCTTTCGCGTCAGTTCGTCTCGAGACGATCCAAGAATTTCACCTCTAACGTCTCGGTACGAATGCCCCCGCCCGTCTCTGTTGATCATTACCTCCGGTCCCGAAAACCGGCCCGGCGGGACGCGCGGGCGACTGGCGCCCGCGGCCCGGCGGCCCGCGCACGGAAACGCCCCGGAGGGCGATTTCGCGCGCCCGCGAAGGGCGGAGATGCGCGGGACCGAGGTCTTGTTCCATTATTCCATGCGACCAGTATTCAGGGCCTTTTGACGAGACGGCCGTGAAGCCGCCCCGCCAGATTTGAGCCTGCTTTGAGCACTCTAATTTGTTCAAAGTAAACGTGTCGGCCCGCCGACGGCAATCGGTGAAGATCACCGCGCAGCAAGATTGGAGTAGGCGGCCGCCGTCGTCGAACCCCGACGGCCGCGCGACGCGTGGCCGCGCGGCGCGCCGGAAGCCCGAGACACGTGTCCGCCTGCCGACAATACGTCCGGCCGACGTGCCGGTAACTAACACCCCGAGACGGCTGACGAGCGCGACGACGACCGCGCCGACGGGACACGTGGTCCCGCGACACGGCCGGCCGCGACACGACGGACCGCCAGGGTGGTCCGGCACCGCCCAGACACAGATCCGACTACGAGCTTTTTAACCGCAACAACTTTAATATACGCTATTGGAGCTGGAATTACCGCGGCTGCTGGCACCAGACTTGCCCTCCAATTGATCCTCGTTTAAAGGTTTTAAAGTGTTCTCATTCCGATTACGGGGCCTCGGATGAGTCCCGTATCGTTATTTTTCGTCACTACCTCCCCGTTCCGGGAGTGGGTAATTTGCGCGCCTGCTGCCTTCCTTGGATGTGGTAGCCGTTTCTCAGGCTCCCTCTCCGGAATCGAACCCTGATTCCCCGTTACCCGTTACCACCACGGTAGGCATGGAACCTACCGTCGACAGTTGATAAGGCAGACATTTGAAAGATGCGTCGCCGGTACGGAGACCGTGCGATCAGCTCGAAGTTATTCAGAGTCACCAGGTCTTTGCGCGGGCCGCGATCGGGACGCGCACGAAGCGCGCCGCGACGGGCCGGTTTTGATCTAATAAAAGCGTTCCTCCCGCGAGCGACGCCCGAGGGCGCCGCGACGGTCGGAACTCTGTCGGCATGTATTAGCTCTAGAATTACCACAGTTATCCAAGTAACTTGGGTACGATCTAAGGAACCACAACTGATTTAATGAGCCTTTCGCGGTTTCACCTTAATGCGGCTTGCACTGAGACATGCATGGCTTAATCTTTGAGACAAGCATATGACTACTGGCAGGATCAACCAGGGATCTCGGTTTTACAACAACTGCGTCCCGTGACGGATCCCCGCGGCGACGCCGACCAAGGGGCGACGACGACGCGGACACTCGTCTCGGGACGCGTGCGTCCGAGCGCCGGTCCGCCCGTGGGCAAGCCGACGCCGAGGAAGGTCGAAACGACCGTGACCGGTATACGGTCACGGCGCACGACCGACCGCGGTTCGAGTGGGATACGTGCGCGGACGGGCGCCCGTAAACCGCGCGCTTCGGTCGACGCGAGCGCCGCACTGAGCACCCGCAGAACGCGGGGCGACTGCGGCGGCGGTCGCGTGCGGAAGACCGAACACACGCGGAGAGCGAGCGCTCGCCCGACGCGACGTGACCCGTGCGTTGACGAGAGTCGGGGTTAGCGCGTACGCCGTCCGTTTTCAGCGGACGGAGAATTACCGCGCTAGCGCCTCTCGCCAGGTTTATAACGGCCCCCAGCCGAGATCGTGGGGGAAGCCGGGACGCGACGCGAAGTCCGTCGTCCCGGGGCTTCGCCCCGGCGACCGCCGGGCACGGCGACGATGGCCGGCCGCGGCGGGAATGTTTTGGCGTCGAGAGCTCGTAACTTGCGGAACGGTAACGGGAGTCGTCATCGATTTTTGAAAAAAACGATTTGCGCGTCGGAGGCCCACCGGAAGGCGGGCCTGCGACGCCGGTTGAGTTTTGCCACTCGGCGTGCGAGATGGGTCGGTCGCCGAAACTTGGACGGATACCATCGAAGGGCACCGGATTGCTGACCATTCCGAAGACTGGGGCAGACCGGTGCGCGGCGATGGACGCGTCGGCTTCGGCGTCGCCCGTGGCTTTGCTGTCGTACGTGATTGGCGATCGGACGCCGGCGGAACGCCGACGACCGAGTCGCTCACAAATTTACAAAATCTCGAGTTTCACAATGTGCGACGGGGGTGTTCACGCGTAGTGGTACACCCGGGTCGAAGGAACTTCGCCATCACCGTGCGTAGCGGTTAGGCGAGAATCGAAAATCCGTCAATCACCGTGCGTAGCGGTTAGGCGAAAATCACAAAATCCGTGCGTAGCGGTACGGCCGCGGATAAAGGATTACCGATTTAATTGTCGCGGACACCGGTGTCCTATAGTACTCGGAACGTACGACGTGAACACGTCTCGGGTACGTCGAGATCGAACCAACGGTTAACGAGTTATTGCACACGGAAAAACTACGTTCGAAAAGTTGAATTCGAAATCGTGTCGACGGACATCGCCGGGGCTGCCGTCATGTGCACCACCCCGGCACCGACGAATAACCGAGGACGTCGAGTGAAAAAAAAAAATCGAATTTTCACACACGGTGGTCCGTGCGACGGGACGGTACGGCGGGCGCGCAGCTCGGCGACGGTAATCACCCCTGTAACGTCGCGGTCAGCGCAGAAATTCTACGCGGTAAAGGTTTTCGGCAAAGGGGGATATCCCTGGACAACGACTCTGCGGTCTGCCCGTGATGAACGGTACGGTCGATGTCACCGGCAAACCGTGAAAACGGTTGACCGAGACCCCGCCGTCGGAATACAGTCAATCACAGTGCGTAGCGGTTAAGCGAAAATCAAATATCGGTCTATCTCCGTGCGTAGCGGTACGGCCGCGGATAAAGGATTACCGATTTAAATGTCGCGGACACCGGTGTCCTATAGTACTCGGAACGTACGACGTGAACACGTCTCGGGTACGTCGAGATCGAACCAACGGTTAACGAGTTATTGCACACGGAAAAACTACGTTCGAAAAGTTGAATTCGAAATCGTGTCGACGGACATCGCCGGGGCTGCCGTCATGTGCACCACCCCGGGACCGCCGAATAACCGCGAACGTCGAGTGAAAAAAAAAAATCGAATTTTCACACGCGGTGGTTCGGATCCGGTCACGGGGACGCCGCCGCGCACCAAGG
>NW_026869919.1:10000-20000 GCF_019925205.1 Metopolophium dirhodum | reverse complement strand
TTCATCCTGGCCAGGCATAGTTCACCATCTTTCGGGTACCAACGTGTGCGCTAAGGGTGCGCCCTCGGACGGCCGAAGCCGACCTGGCGAAGACGCCCCCGGACTGCGGACCAGCGCGACTTTGAACGCCGGTGGGTTCGGTCGCTAGGCCATCGTCCGCACCGTAAACGGTTCACTTTCATTGCGCCAAACGTGGTTTTTCGTAAGATCACCGTTGACTCGCGCACACGTTAGACTCCTTGGTCCGTGTTTCAAGACGGGTCGGAAAGTAGCCCGAAATCGTCGCCGACCGACGGGACCCCGCCTGCGACGGGGCCGCGTCGACGGTTCTTGCCGTCGGGCGAGCCGACCAGGAGCACCGGGGTTCGGCGCGAACGGTCACGCCGAAACGCAACCGCCGCGACGAACGCCACCCAAGCCCTTCGGCCGGCGCCCAACGGGTCGCGACGTCCGCTAACCGAGCGAAAGATCCGGCCGGCGGTTAGACCGACCGTGAATTCGCCCGGCGGGGACTCGCGGGCTCTGTCCGTTTACACCCGAACAGTTTCACGTTCTTATGAACTCTCTCTTCAAAGTTCTTTTCAACTTTCCCTCACGGTACTTGTAAACTATCGGTCTCGTGGCCGTATTTAGCCTTAGATGGAGTTTACCACCAACTTCGGGCTGCACTCTCAAGCAACCCGACTCGAAGGCGCGGTCCGATCCCGGAACGCTGTGACGGCCTCTACTGGCCTGGCACCATCTGCGGGCCATGGCCCCGTTCAAGGGAGACTTGGACCGTCACGTGCGCCCCGGCAACGAGGCCGGCCCGTACGCCACAACTCCCATAGGTGCCGCGACACAAAAGTGCGCGGCGGGATTCGGCGATGGGCTTTTCCCTGTTCGCTCGCCGCTACTAAGGGAATCACGGTTGTTTTCTTTTCCTCCGCTTATTAATATGCTTAAATCCGGCGGGTAGTCCCGCCTGATCTGAGGTCGGAACGTATCGGTTTTTTTTTTTTTTAAATTACACGGCAGCCTGCGGTCCGCGCTCCGCCCGTACGGTGACCGTCCGCGTCCGCGTCTCGGAAGCCGGAGAGGTCCGTGGACTCTCAGCCGACCCGGCCGCGCTCTCGCGCGGCGGGCGGACGGGGACGTGCCGTTTGACGACGCGAGAACCCGTGACTGTTTGCCGTCACAACTTGGGCGGACGACCGGAGGCGGCCGCGCGAGCGCGGTTTTCCACGGTCGAACCGCCAATCTCGCACCACCGGAGCGGCCGATGGGCGGGCGGACAGTCCCCGGGAGGACTGCCGCCGCCGTCGGACGCCTGCCGGCGGCGCATCGGTCTGGCCGAGTATCCGGTATACGACCCTCAGACAGGCGTGGCCCGGGACCCGCGGGTCACCGAGGCCGCAATGTGCGTTCGACTGGTCGATGTTCGTATAACCTGCGGATTACACGACGACGCGCAGATAGCTGCGGTCTTCATCGATCCACGAGCCAAGTGATCCGCTGTTCGGGGTCGGGTGTTTTTTTTTGTCGACGAAACTTCTACCGGCCACGCGCCGTGCGCGGACGCACGGCGGGGCCCGTATGGTCTTTCGACGTTAACCATCTTTCGGTCGACGCTCGGTCGGGGGTCGCGGCGCGCGGGCGGTCGGCGAGCTAGTCGCGAGCGCACGCGGCCACGGGGTCGGATTAGGCGCGCGCGAGACCGGCAAGTGCTGCCGGTACCGCGGGCCCGTCTCTAATGATCCTTCCGCAGGTTCACCTACGGAAACCTTGTTACGACTTTTACTTCCTCTAAACGGCCGATTTCGGTCATCTTCGCGATCGCGCGACGACCCAGCCCCCGAGGGGGCCGAATAACGCGCGTCCACTCCGAAGACCTCAATGCGACCGTTCAATCGGTAGTAGCGACGGGCGGTGTGTACAAAGGGCAGGGACGTAATCAACGCGAGCTGATGACTCGCGCTTACTGGGAATTCCTCGTTCACGTGGAAAAATTGCAAGCCACGATCCCTAAGCACGAAGGAGGTTCAGCGGGTTACCCGGAAGCCTGTCGGCCCAGGAATGTTAACACACGCTGATTCCTTCAGTGTAGCGCGCGTGCGGCCCAGAACATCTAAGGGCATCACAGACCTGTTATCGCTCAGTCTCGTGCGGCTATTTTCGTCCGCCGCCTGTCCCTCTAAGAAGAGTTTAAGCTCCTGGGAGCCGGCGGTAGCCCTAGTAACGTATCGTGATCCGCCGGCGACGGCCGCGAACACGGCGCGCTTCACCACGGAGCCCGACGCACGACGGACGCGCGCCGACCGGAGGTTGCCCCCCGGCCGACACACGCCCGCCGCACGCCGGGACGCGGATGGCGCGGCCGCGCTCGACGACCGCCGTGGACGACGGGCGAACGCGTTCGGGGATACCGGGCCGAGCCGACGGGTACGCGAACACGGACGGCCGAAACCGCCCGCGCCGCGCACACGCCGACCCGGGGTTACCCGCCTAGTTAGCAGGACAGAGTCTCGTTCGTTATCGGAATTAACCAGACAGATCGCTCCACCAACTAAGAACGGCCATGCACCACCACCCACCGAATCAAGAAAGAGCTCTCAATCTGTCAATCTTTCCGGTGTCCGGGCCTGGTGAGGTTTCCCGTGTTGAGTCAAATTAAGCCGCAGGCTCCACTCCTGGTGGTGCCCTTCCGTCAATTCCTTTAAGTTTCAACTTTGCAATCATACTTCCCCCGGAACCGAAAAGCTTCGGTTTCCCGGAAGCTGCCCGCCGGGTCGTTAATGAAACGCCGGCGGATCGCTAGCTGGCATCGTTTACAGTTAGAACTAGGGCGGTATCTGATCGCCTTCGAACCTCTAACTTTCGTTCTTGATCATACGAGAACGTACTTGGCAAATGCTTTCGCGTCAGTTCGTCTCGAGACGATCCAAGAATTTCACCTCTAACGTCTCGGTACGAATGCCCCCGCCCGTCTCTGTTGATCATTACCTCCGGTCCCGAAAACCGGCCCGGCGGGACGCGCGGGCGACTGGCGCCCGCGGCCCGGCGGCCCGCGCACGGAAACGCCCCGGAGGGCGATTTCGCGCGCCCGCGAAGGGCGGAGATGCGCGGGACCGAGGTCTTGTTCCATTATTCCATGCGACCAGTATTCAGGGCCTTTTGACGAGACGGCCGTGAAGCCGCCCCGCCAGATTTGAGCCTGCTTTGAGCACTCTAATTTGTTCAAAGTAAACGTGTCGGCCCGCCGACGGCAATCGGTGAAGATCACCGCGCAGCAAGATTGGAGTAGGCGGCCGCCGTCGTCGAACCCCGACGGCCGCGCGACGCGTGGCCGCGCGGCGCGCCGGAAGCCCGAGACACGTGTCCGCCTGCCGACAATACGTCCGGCCGACGTGCCGGTAACTAACACCCCGAGACGGCTGACGAGCGCGACGACGACCGCGCCGACGGGACACGTGGTCCCGCGACACGGCCGGCCGCGACACGACGGACCGCCAGGGTGGTCCGGCACCGCCCAGACACAGATCCGACTACGAGCTTTTTAACCGCAACAACTTTAATATACGCTATTGGAGCTGGAATTACCGCGGCTGCTGGCACCAGACTTGCCCTCCAATTGATCCTCGTTTAAAGGTTTTAAAGTGTTCTCATTCCGATTACGGGGCCTCGGATGAGTCCCGTATCGTTATTTTTCGTCACTACCTCCCCGTTCCGGGAGTGGGTAATTTGCGCGCCTGCTGCCTTCCTTGGATGTGGTAGCCGTTTCTCAGGCTCCCTCTCCGGAATCGAACCCTGATTCCCCGTTACCCGTTACCACCACGGTAGGCATGGAACCTACCGTCGACAGTTGATAAGGCAGACATTTGAAAGATGCGTCGCCGGTACGGAGACCGTGCGATCAGCTCGAAGTTATTCAGAGTCACCAGGTCTTTGCGCGGGCCGCGATCGGGACGCGCACGAAGCGCGCCGCGACGGGCCGGTTTTGATCTAATAAAAGCGTTCCTCCCGCGAGCGACGCCCGAGGGCGCCGCGACGGTCGGAACTCTGTCGGCATGTATTAGCTCTAGAATTACCACAGTTATCCAAGTAACTTGGGTACGATCTAAGGAACCACAACTGATTTAATGAGCCTTTCGCGGTTTCACCTTAATGCGGCTTGCACTGAGACATGCATGGCTTAATCTTTGAGACAAGCATATGACTACTGGCAGGATCAACCAGGGATCTCGGTTTTACAACAACTGCGTCCCGTGACGGATCCCCGCGGCGACGCCGACCAAGGGGCGACGACGACGCGGACACTCGTCTCGGGACGCGTGCGTCCGAGCGCCGGTCCGCCCGTGGGCAAGCCGACGCCGAGGAAGGTCGAAACGACCGTGACCGGTATACGGTCACGGCGCACGACCGACCGCGGTTCGAGTGGGATACGTGCGCGGACGGGCGCCCGTAAACCGCGCGCTTCGGTCGACGCGAGCGCCGCACTGAGCACCCGCAGAACGCGGGGCGACTGCGGCGGCGGTCGCGTGCGGAAGACCGAACACACGCGGAGAGCGAGCGCTCGCCCGACGCGACGTGACCCGTGCGTTGACGAGAGTCGGGGTTAGCGCGTACGCCGTCCGTTTTCAGCGGACGGAGAATTACCGCGCTAGCGCCTCTCGCCAGGTTTATAACGGCCCCCAGCCGAGATCGTGGGGGAAGCCGGGACGCGACGCGAAGTCCGTCGTCCCGGGGCTTCGCCCCGGCGACCGCCGGGCACGGCGACGATGGCCGGCCGCGGCGGGAATGTTTTGGCGTCGAGAGCTCGTAACTTGCGGAACGGTAACGGGAGTCGTCATCGATTTTTGAAAAAAACGATTTGCGCGTCGGAGGCCCACCGGAAGGCGGGCCTGCGACGCCGGTTGAGTTTTGCCACTCGGCGTGCGAGATGGGTCGGTCGCCGAAACTTGGACGGATACCATCGAAGGGCACCGGATTGCTGACCATTCCGAAGACTGGGGCAGACCGGTGCGCGGCGATGGACGCGTCGGCTTCGGCGTCGCCCGTGGCTTTGCTGTCGTACGTGATTGGCGATCGGACGCCGGCGGAACGCCGACGACCGAGTCGCTCACAAATTTACAAAATCTCGAGTTTCACAATGTGCGACGGGGGTGTTCACGCGTAGTGGTACACCCGGGTCGAAGGAACTTCGCCATCACCGTGCGTAGCGGTTAGGCGAGAATCGAAAATCCGTCAATCACCGTGCGTAGCGGTTAGGCGAAAATCACAAAATCCGTGCGTAGCGGTACGGCCGCGGATAAAGGATTACCGATTTAATTGTCGCGGACACCGGTGTCCTATAGTACTCGGAACGTACGACGTGAACACGTCTCGGGTACGTCGAGATCGAACCAACGGTTAACGAGTTATTGCACACGGAAAAACTACGTTCGAAAAGTTGAATTCGAAATCGTGTCGACGGACATCGCCGGGGCTGCCGTCATGTGCACCACCCCGGCACCGACGAATAACCGAGGACGTCGAGTGAAAAAAAAAAATCGAATTTTCACACACGGTGGTCCGTGCGACGGGACGGTACGGCGGGCGCGCAGCTCGGCGACGGTAATCACCCCTGTAACGTCGCGGTCAGCGCAGAAATTCTACGCGGTAAAGGTTTTCGGCAAAGGGGGATATCCCTGGACAACGACTCTGCGGTCTGCCCGTGATGAACGGTACGGTCGATGTCACCGGCAAACCGTGAAAACGGTTGACCGAGACCCCGCCGTCGGAATACAGTCAATCACAGTGCGTAGCGGTTAAGCGAAAATCAAATATCGGTCTATCTCCGTGCGTAGCGGTACGGCCGCGGATAAAGGATTACCGATTTAAATGTCGCGGACACCGGTGTCCTATAGTACTCGGAACGTACGACGTGAACACGTCTCGGGTACGTCGAGATCGAACCAACGGTTAACGAGTTATTGCACACGGAAAAACTACGTTCGAAAAGTTGAATTCGAAATCGTGTCGACGGACATCGCCGGGGCTGCCGTCATGTGCACCACCCCGGGACCGCCGAATAACCGCGAACGTCGAGTGAAAAAAAAAAATCGAATTTTCACACGCGGTGGTTCGGATCCGGTCACGGGGACGCCGCCGCGCACCAAGGGCGACTCCGCGCCTCGCCCGTCGATGAAAAATATTTCCGCGTACGGCACTCCGAGTCCGCGGGACGTAATAATTCTTTACGTTAGTCCACCTCGCACCCGTCGAACGCCGACCAGACAAAAATCGGCAATCGATGAAGGGCACAGTGTCCACGGATCCGGTCACGGGGACGCCGCCGCGCACCAAGGGCGACTCCGCGCCTCGCCCGTCGATGAAAAATATTTCCGCGTACGGCACTCCGAGTCCGCGGGACGTGCTCGCCGAATGCCCGCACCGAATAATACCGGTAAACCACATCCACTTGCCGTATTAATATTTTACGTTAGTCCACCTCGCACCCGTCGAACGCCGACCAGACAAAAATCGGCAATCGATGAAGGGCACAGTGTCCACGGATCCGGTCACGGGGACGCCGCCGCGCACCAAGGGCGACTCCGCGCCTCGCCCGTCGAAGAAAAATTTTTCCGCGTTCGGCACACCGAGTCCGCGGGACGTAATAATTCTTTACGTTAGTCCACCTCGCACCCGTCGAACGCCGACCAGACAAAAATCGGCAATCGATGAAGGGCACAGTGTCCACGGATCCGGTCACGGGGACGCCGCCGCGCACCAAGGGCGACTCCGCGCCTCGCCCGTCGATGAAAAATATTTCCGCGTACGGCACTCCGAGTCCGCGGGACGTAATAATTCTTTACGTTAGTCCACCTCGCACCCGTCGAACGCCGACCAGACAAAAATCGGCAATCGATGAAGGGCACAGTGTCCACGGATCCGGTCACGGGGACGCCGCCGCGCACCAAGGGCGACTCCGCGCCTCGCCCGTCGATGAAAAATATTTCCGCGTACGGCACTCCGAGTCCGCGGGACGTGCTCGCCGAATGCCCGCACCGAATAATACCGGTAAACCACATCCACTTGCCGTATTAATATTTTACGTTAGTCCACCTCGCACCCGTCGAACGCCGACCAGACAAAAATCGGCAATCGATGAAGGGCACAGTGTCCACGGATCCGGTCACGGGGACGCCGCCGCGCACCAAGGGCGACTCCGCGCCTCGCCCGTCGATGAAAAATTTTTCCGCGTTCGGCACACCGAGTCCGCGGGACGTAATAATTCTTTACGTTAGTCCACCTCGCACCCGTCGAACGCCGACCAGACAAAAATCGGCAATCGATGAAGGGCACAGTGTCCACGGATCCGGTCACGGGGACGCCGCCGCGCACCAAGGGCGACTCCGCGCCTCGCCCGTCGATGAAAAATATTTCCGCGTACGGCACTCCGAGTCCGCGGGACGTAATAATTCTTTACGTTAGTCCACCTCGCACCCGTCGAACGCCGACCAGACAAAAATCGGCAATCGATGAAGGGCACAGTGTCCACGGATCCGGTCACGGGGACGCCGCCGCGCACCAAGGGCGACTCCGCGCCTCGCCCGTCGATGAAAAATATTTCCGCGTACGGCACTCCGAGTCCGCGGGACGTGCTCGCCGAATGCCCGCACCGAATAATACCGGTAAACCACATCCACTTGCCGTATTAATATTTTACGTTAGTCCACCTCGCACCCGTCGAACGCCGACCAGACAAAAATCGGCAATCGATGAAGGGCACAGTGTCCACGGATCCGGTCACGGGGACGCCGCCGCGCACCAAGGGCGACTCCGCGCCTCGCCCGTCGATGAAAAATTTTTCCGCGTTCGGCACACCGAGTCCGCGGGACGTAATAATTCTTTACGTTAGTCCACCTCGCACCCGTCGAACGCCGACCAGACAAAAATCGGCAATCGATGAAGGGCACAGTGTCCACGGATCCGGTCACGGGGACGCCGCCGCGCACCAAGGGCGACTCCGCGCCTCGCCCGTCGATGAAAAATATTTCCGCGTACGGCACTCCGAGTCCGCGGGACGTAATAATTCTTTACGTTAGTCCACCTCGCACCCGTCGAACGCCGACCAGACAAAAATCGGCAATCGATGAAGGGCACAGTGTCCACGGATCCGGTCACGGGGACGCCGCCGCGCACCAAGGGCGACTCCGCGCCTCGCCCGTCGATGAAAAATATTTCCGCGTACGGCACTCCGAGTCCGCGGGACGTGCTCGCCGAATGCCCGCACCGAATAATACCGGTAAACCACATCCACTTGCCGTATTAATATTTTACGTTAGTCCACCTCGCACCCGTCGAACGCCGACCAGACAAAAATCGGCAATCGATGAAGGGCACAGTGTCCACGGATCCGGTCACGGGGACGCCGCCGCGCACCAAGGGCGACTCCGCGCCTCGCCCGTCGATGAAAAATTTTTCCGCGTTCGGCACACCGAGTCCGCGGGACGTAATAATTCTTTACGTTAGTCCACCTCGCACCCGTCGAACGCCGACCAGACAAAAATCGGCAATCGATGAAGGGCACAGTGTCCACGGATCCGGTCACGGGGACGCCGCCGCGCACCAAGGGCGACTCCGCGCCTCGCCCGTCGATGAAAAATATTTCCGCGTACGGCACTCCGAGTCCGCGGGACGTAATAATTCTTTACGTTAGTCCACCTCGCACCCGTCGAACGCCGACCAGACAAAAATCGGCAATCGATGAAGGGCACAGTGTCCACGGATCCGGTCACGGGGACGCCGCCGCGCACCAAGGGCGACTCCGCGCCTCGCCCGTCGATGAAAAATATTTCCGCGTACGGCACTCCGAGTCCGCGGGACGTGCTCGCCGAATGCCCGCACCGAATAATACCGGTAAACCACATCCACTTGCCGTATTAATATTTTACGTTAGTCCACCTCGCACCCGTCGAACGCCGACCAGACAAAAATCGGCAATCGATGAAGGGCACAGTGTCCACGGATCCGGTCACGGGGACGCCGCCGCGCACCAAGGGCGACTCCGCGCCTCGCCCGTCGATGAAAAATTTTTCCGCGTTCGGCACACCGAGTCCGCGGGACGTAATAATTCTTTACGTTAGTCCACCTCGCACCCGTCGAACGCCGACCAGACAAAAATCGGCAATCGATGAAGGGCACAGTGTCCACGGATCCGGTCACGGGGACGCCGCCGCGCACCAAGGGCGACTCCGCGCCTCGCCCGTCGATGAAAAATATTTCCGCGTACGGCACTCCGAGTCCGCGGGACGTAATAATTCTTTACGTTAGTCCACCTCGCACCCGTCGAACGCCGACCAGACAAAAATCGGCAATCGATGAAGGGCACAGTGTCCACGGATCCGGTCACGGGGACGCCGCCGCGCACCAAGGGCGACTCCGCGCCTCGCCCGTCGATGAAAAATATTTCCGCGTACGGCACTCCGAGTCCGCGGGACGTGCTCGCCGAATGCCCGCACCGAATAATACCGGTAAACCACATCCACTTGCCGTATTAATATTTTACGTTAGTCCACCTCGCACCCGTCGAACGCCGACCAGACAAAAATCGGCAATCGATGAAGGGCACAGTGTCCACGGATCCGGTCACGGGGACGCCGCCGCGCACCAAGTGCGACTCCGCGCCTCGCCCGTCGATGAAAAATTTTTCCGCGTTCGGCACACCGAGTCCGCGGGACGTAATAATTCTTTACGTTAGTCCACCTCGCACCCGTCGAACGCCGACCAGACAAAAATCGGCAATCGATGAAGGGCACAGTGTCCACGGATCCGGTCACGGGGACGCCGCCGCGCACCAAGGGCGACTCCGCGCCTCGCCCGTCGAAGAAAAATTTTTCCGCGTTCGGCACACCGAGTCCGCGGGACGTAATAATTCTTTACGTTAGTCCACCTCGCACCCGTCGAACGCCGACCAGACAAAAATCGGCAATCGATGAAGGGCACAGTGTCCACGGATCCGGTCACGGGGACGCCGCCG
>NW_026869919.1:0-5000 GCF_019925205.1 Metopolophium dirhodum | reverse complement strand
GATATCGGTACGAACCGACGCGAAGACTCCGCGTGGCCCTCTCTCGAATTTTCAAGGTCCGCGTGGGGATCACGGACACCGCCGCAACGAGCGGTGCTCTTCGCGCTCGCGTCCCTATCGCCCGGCTAGAGGATTCCAGGGACGTACAACGCTCACAGAGAAAAGAGAACTCTACCCAGATCCCCCGGCGGCTTCTTCGAGTTCATTCTGGTTACCCAGACGAGACAAAAGAGCCCCGAACACTAGGGAGCGGTTCCGCGTCGGGTTCCGGAATACGAACCGGATTCCCTCTCGCCCCAAGGGCGATTCGAAAAACGCCTTCGCCCGTGGTACGAGGATCTCTCCCCGGGCTTAGGATCGACTGACTCTTGGACAACGGCTGTTCACAAGAAACCCTTCTCCACGGCAGCCCCCGAGGGCCCCTCTCGAGTATTTGCTACTACCACCAAGATCTGCACCGACGGCGGCTCCAGGCGGTCTCGCGACCTGCCCTTCGACGCACACCGCCGCGCCATCCTACTCGTCGAGGCTTGCCGGGACCGACCGCCGCGAGCGACGACCGGCCCCACTATGCCGTCGACGGCCGAGTATAGGCACGACGCTCCAGCGCCATCCATTTTCAGAGCTAGTTGCTTCGGCAGGTGAGTTGTTACACACTCCTTAGCGGATTCCGACTTCCATGGCCACCGTCCTGCTGTCATCAGCAACCAACGCCTTTCATGGTCTCTGAATACGCGTCGATTTCGGCGCCTTAACTCGGCGTTCGGTTCATCCCGCAGCGCCAGTTCTGCTTACCAAAAATGGCCCACTAAGCGCCTAGGGTTCCGTCGCCGGCTTCGCACGCGGTTCACGCGGTGTACCAGGTAAAGCCGGCGATCTCACCCATTTATAGTTTGAGAATAGGTTGAGGTCGTTTCGGCCCCAATGTCCTCTAATCATTCGCTTTACCGTATGAGACATCCTCCGTGTTACGAGCGTGTTGTTACCGCGCCGTACAGCGCGGAGTCCCACCGGCGTCCGTACGCCCGCGAACGGGCGGGACACATCGGCGCCAGCTATCCTGAGGGAAACTTCGGATGGAACCAGCTACTAGATGGTTCGATTAGTCTTTCGCCCCTATACCCAGCTCAGACGATCGATTTGCACGTCAGAATCGCTGCGGACCTCCATCAGGGTTTCCCCTGACTTCATCCTGGCCAGGCATAGTTCACCATCTTTCGGGTACCAACGTGTGCGCTAAGGGTGCGCCCTCGGACGGCCGAAGCCGACCTGGCGAAGACGCCCCCGGACTGCGGACCAGCGCGACTTTGAACGCCGGTGGGTTCGGTCGCTAGGCCATCGTCCGCACCGTAAACGGTTCACTTTCATTGCGCCAAACGTGGTTTTTCGTAAGATCACCGTTGACTCGCGCACACGTTAGACTCCTTGGTCCGTGTTTCAAGACGGGTCGGAAAGTAGCCCGAAATCGTCGCCGACCGACGGGACCCCGCCTGCGACGGGGCCGCGTCGACGGTTCTTGCCGTCGGGCGAGCCGACCAGGAGCACCGGGGTTCGGCGCGAACGGTCACGCCGAAACGCAACCGCCGCGACGAACGCCACCCAAGCCCTTCGGCCGGCGCCCAACGGGTCGCGACGTCCGCTAACCGAGCGAAAGATCCGGCCGGCGGTTAGACCGACCGTGAATTCGCCCGGCGGGGACTCGCGGGCTCTGTCCGTTTACACCCGAACAGTTTCACGTTCTTATGAACTCTCTCTTCAAAGTTCTTTTCAACTTTCCCTCACGGTACTTGTAAACTATCGGTCTCGTGGCCGTATTTAGCCTTAGATGGAGTTTACCACCAACTTCGGGCTGCACTCTCAAGCAACCCGACTCGAAGGCGCGGTCCGATCCCGGAACGCTGTGACGGCCTCTACTGGCCTGGCACCATCTGCGGGCCATGGCCCCGTTCAAGGGAGACTTGGACCGTCACGTGCGCCCCGGCAACGAGGCCGGCCCGTACGCCACAACTCCCATAGGTGCCGCGACACAAAAGTGCGCGGCGGGATTCGGCGATGGGCTTTTCCCTGTTCGCTCGCCGCTACTAAGGGAATCACGGTTGTTTTCTTTTCCTCCGCTTATTAATATGCTTAAATCCGGCGGGTAGTCCCGCCTGATCTGAGGTCGGAACGTATCGGTTTTTTTTTTTTTTAAATTACACGGCAGCCTGCGGTCCGCGCTCCGCCCGTACGGTGACCGTCCGCGTCCGCGTCTCGGAAGCCGGAGAGGTCCGTGGACTCTCAGCCGACCCGGCCGCGCTCTCGCGCGGCGGGCGGACGGGGACGTGCCGTTTGACGACGCGAGAACCCGTGACTGTTTGCCGTCACAACTTGGGCGGACGACCGGAGGCGGCCGCGCGAGCGCGGTTTTCCACGGTCGAACCGCCAATCTCGCACCACCGGAGCGGCCGACGGGCGGGCGGACAGTCCCCGGGAGGACTGCCGCCGCCGTCGGACGCCTGCCGGCGGCGCATCGGTCTGGCCGAGTATCCGGTATACGACCCTCAGACAGGCGTGGCCCGGGACCCGCGGGTCACCGAGGCCGCAATGTGCGTTCGACTGGTCGATGTTCGTATAACCTGCGGATTACACGACGACGCGCAGATAGCTGCGGTCTTCATCGATCCACGAGCCAAGTGATCCGCTGTTCGGGGTCGGGTGTTTTTTTTTGTCGACGAAACTTCTACCGGCCACGCGCCGTGCGCGGACGCACGGCGGGGCCCGTATGGTCTTTCGACGTTAACCATCTTTCGGTCGACGCTCGGTCGGGGGTCGCGGCGCGCGGGCGGTCGGCGAGCTAGTCGCGAGCGCACGCGGCCACGGGGTCGGATTAGGCGCGCGCGAGACCGGCAAGTGCTGCCGGTACCGCGGGCCCGTCTCTAATGATCCTTCCGCAGGTTCACCTACGGAAACCTTGTTACGACTTTTACTTCCTCTAAACGGCCGATTTCGGTCATCTTCGCGATCGCGCGACGACCCAGCCCCCGAGGGGGCCGAATAACGCGCGTCCACTCCGAAGACCTCAATGCGACCGTTCAATCGGTAGTAGCGACGGGCGGTGTGTACAAAGGGCAGGGACGTAATCAACGCGAGCTGATGACTCGCGCTTACTGGGAATTCCTCGTTCACGTGGAAAAATTGCAAGCCACGATCCCTAAGCACGAAGGAGGTTCAGCGGGTTACCCGGAAGCCTGTCGGCCCAGGAATGTTAACACACGCTGATTCCTTCAGTGTAGCGCGCGTGCGGCCCAGAACATCTAAGGGCATCACAGACCTGTTATCGCTCAGTCTCGTGCGGCTATTTTCGTCCGCCGCCTGTCCCTCTAAGAAGAGTTTAAGCTCCTGGGAGCCGGCGGTAGCCCTAGTAACGTATCGTGATCCGCCGGCGACGGCCGCGAACACGGCGCGCTTCACCACGGAGCCCGACGCACGACGGACGCGCGCCGACCGGAGGTTGCCCCCCGGCCGACACACGCCCGCCGCACGCCGGGACGCGGATGGCGCGGCCGCGCTCGACGACCGCCGTGGACGACGGGCGAACGCGTTCGGGGATACCGGGCCGAGCCGACGGGTACGCGAACACGGACGGCCGAAACCGCCCGCGCCGCGCACACGCCGACCCGGGGTTACCCGCCTAGTTAGCAGGACAGAGTCTCGTTCGTTATCGGAATTAACCAGACAGATCGCTCCACCAACTAAGAACGGCCATGCACCACCACCCACCGAATCAAGAAAGAGCTCTCAATCTGTCAATCTTTCCGGTGTCCGGGCCTGGTGAGGTTTCCCGTGTTGAGTCAAATTAAGCCGCAGGCTCCACTCCTGGTGGTGCCCTTCCGTCAATTCCTTTAAGTTTCAACTTTGCAATCATACTTCCCCCGGAACCGAAAAGCTTCGGTTTCCCGGAAGCTGCCCGCCGGGTCGTTAATGAAACGCCGGCGGATCGCTAGCTGGCATCGTTTACAGTTAGAACTAGGGCGGTATCTGATCGCCTTCGAACCTCTAACTTTCGTTCTTGATCATACGAGAACGTACTTGGCAAATGCTTTCGCGTCAGTTCGTCTCGAGACGATCCAAGAATTTCACCTCTAACGTCTCGGTACGAATGCCCCCGCCCGTCTCTGTTGATCATTACCTCCGGTCCCGAAAACCGGCCCGGCGGGACGCGCGGGCGACTGGCGCCCGCGGCCCGGCGGCCCGCGCACGGAAACGCCCCGGAGGGCGATTTCGCGCGCCCGCGAAGGGCGGAGATGCGCGGGACCGAGGTCTTGTTCCATTATTCCATGCGACCAGTATTCAGGGCCTTTTGACGAGACGGCCGTGAAGCCGCCCCGCCAGATTTGAGCCTGCTTTGAGCACTCTAATTTGTTCAAAGTAAACGTGTCGGCCCGCCGACGGCAATCGGTGAAGATCACCGCGCAGCAAGATTGGAGTAGGCGGCCGCCGTCGTCGAACCCCGACGGCCGCGCGACGCGTGGCCGCGCGGCGCGCCGGAAGCCCGAGACACGTGTCCGCCTGCCGACAATACGTCCGGCCGACGTGCCGGTAACTAACACCCCGAGACGGCTGACGAGCGCGACGACGACCGCGCCGACGGGACACGTGGTCCCGCGACACGGCCGGCCGCGACACGACGGACCGCCAGGGTGGTCCGGCACCGCCCAGACACAGATCCGACTACGAGCTTTTAACCGCAACAACTTTAATATACGCTATTGGAGCTGGAATTACCGCGGCTGCTGGCACCAGACTTGCCCTCCAATTGATCCTCGTTTAAAGGTTTTAAAGTGTTCTCATTCCGATTACGGGGCCTCGGATGAGTCCCGTATCGTTATTTTTCGTCACTACCTCCCCGTTCCGGGAGTGGGTAATTTGCGCGCCTGCTGCCTTCCTTGGATGTGGTAGCCGTTTCTCAGGCTCCCTCTCCGGAATCGAACCCTGATTCCCCGTTACCCGTTACCACCACA
>NW_026869918.1:300000-435194 GCF_019925205.1 Metopolophium dirhodum | reverse complement strand
TTTTATTTGAAATGATTTACCCCATCAATGAAAAATGTTAATATTTACGTAATTTTTGAGTTTTAAATTCTGGTTTTTCTGATCATCTAGTTTATGTATAGTGGATAAATGTATTTGCAATAGTCTGAAGTCTTATTCATCAACATATTATGTTTTTTTTTTAATTTGAAATGATGTACCCCAACAATGAATAATGTTAATATCAACGTATTTATTGACTTCTAAATTCTAGTTTTGCGTACAACTAATCTATCTATAGGTGAGTAATGTATTTGCAATTGTCTGAAGTCTTATTCAACAACAACTTATGTGTTTTTTTTATTGAAATGATTTACCCCATCAATGAAAAATGTTTTATTAACGTAATAATTGAGTTCTAAATTCTAGTTTTCTGAACATCTAGTTAATTTATAGTGGATAAATGTATTTGCAATTGTCTGAAGTCTTCTTCATCAACATATTATGTTTTTTTTTTAATTTGAAATGATGTACCCCAACAATGAATAATGTTAGTATCAACGTATTTATTGACTTCTAAATTCTAGTTTTGCGTACAACTAATCTATCTATAGGTGACTAATGTATTTGCAATTGTCTGAAGTCTTATTCAACAACAAATTATGTGTTTTTTTTATTTGAAATGATTTACCCCATCAATGAAAAATGTTTTATTAACGTAATAATTGAGTTCTAAATTCTAGTTTTCTGAACATCTAGTTAATTTATAGTGGATAAATGTATTTGCAATTGTCTGAAGTCTTCTTCATCAACATATTATGTTTTTTTTTTAATTTGAAATGATGTACGCCAAAAATGAATAATCTTAATATCAACGTATTTATTGACTTCTAAATTCTAGTTTTGCGTACAACTAATCTATCTATAGGTGACTAATGTATTTGCAATTGTCTGAAGTCTTATTCATCAACATATTATGTTTATTCTTTAATTTGAAATGATGTAACCCAACAATGAATAATGTTAATATTAACGTAATTTTTGAGTTTTAAATTCTGGTTTTTCTGATCATCTAGTTTATGTATAGTGGATAAATGTTTTTTGCAATTGTCTGAAGTCTTATTCATCAACATATTATGTTTTTTTTTTTAATTTGAAATGATGTACCCCAACAATGAATAATGTTAATATCAACGTATTTATTGACTTCTAAATTCTAGTTTTGCGTACAACTAATCTATCTATAGGTGAGTAATGTATTTGCAATTGTCTGAAGTCTTATTCAACAACAACTTATGTGTTTTTTTTATTTGAAATGATTTACCCCATCAATGAAAAATGTTAATACTAACGTAATAATTGAGTTCTAAATTCTAGTTTTCTGAATATCTAGTTAATTTATGGTGGAAAAATGTATTTTCAATTGTCTGAAGTCTTATTTAACAACAACTTATGTTTTTTTTTTTAATTTGAAATGATGTACCCCAACAATGAATAATGTTAATATCAACGTATTTATTGACTTCTAAATTCTAGTTTTGCGTACAACTAATCTATCTATAAGTGACTAATGTATTTGCAATTGTCTGAAGTCTTATTCATTAACATATTATGTTTATTCTTTAATTTGAAATGATGTAACCCAACAATGAATAATGTTAATATTAACGTAATTTTTGAGTTCGAAATTCTGGTTTTTCAGATCATCTAGTTTATGTATAGTGGATAAATGTATCTGCAATTGTCTGAAGTCTTCTTCATCAACATATTATGTTTTTTTTTTAATTTGAAATGATGTACCCCAACAATGAATAATGTTAATATCAACGTATTTATTGACTTCTAAATTCTAGTTTTGCGTACAACTAATCTATCTATAGGTGACTAATGTATTTGCAATTGTCTGAAGTCTTATTCAACAACAACTTATGTGTTTTTTTTATTTGAAATGATTTACCCCATCAATGAAAAATGTTTTATTAACGTAATAATTGAGTTCTAAATTCTAGTTTTATGAACATCTAGTTAATTTATAGTGGATAAATGTATTTGCAATTGTCTGAAGTCTTCTTCATCAACATATTATGTTTTTTTTTTTAATTTGAAATGATGTACCCCAACAATGAATAATGTTAATATCAATGTATTTATTGACTTCTAAATTCTAGTTTTGCGTACAACTAATCTATCTATAGGTGACTAATGTATTTGCAATTGTCTGAAGTCTTATTCAACAACAACTTATGTGTTTTTTTTATTTGAAATGATTTACCCCATCAATGAAAAATGTTAATATTAACGTAATTTTTGAGTTTTAAATTCTGTTTTTCTGATCATCTAGTTTATGTATAGTAGATAAATGTATTTGCAATTACCTGAAGTCTTATTCAACAACAACTTATGTGTTTTTTTTTATTTGAAATGATTTACCCCATCAATGAAAAATGTTAAGACTAACGTAATAATTGAGTTCTAAATTCTAGTTTTCTGAATATCTAGTTAATTTATTGTGGATAAATGTATTTTCAATTGTCTGAAGTCTTATTTAACAACAACTTATGTTTTTTTTTTAATTTGAAATGATGTACCCCAACAATGAATAACGTTAATATTAACGTAATTATTGACTTCTAAATTCTAGTTTTGCGTACAACTAATCTATCTATAGGTGACTAATGTATTTGCAATTGCCTGAAGTCTTATTCAACAACAACTTATGTGTTTTTTTTTAATTTGAAATGATGTACCCCAACAATGAATAATGTTAATATCAACGTATTTATTGACTTCTAAATTCTAGTTTTGCGTACAACTAATCTATCTATAGGTGACTAATGTATTTGCAATTGTCTGAAGTCTTATTCAACAACAACTTATGTGTTTTTTTTATTTGAAATGATTTACCCCATCAATGAAAAATGTTTTATTAACGTAATAATTGAGTTCTAAATTCTAGTTTTCTGAACATCTAGTTAATTTATAATGGATAAATGTATTTGCAATTGTCTGAAGTCTTATTCAACAACAACTTATGTGTTTTTTTTATTTGAAATGATTTACCCCATCAATGAAAAATGTTAATATTAACGTAATTTTTGAGTTTTAAATTCTGGTTTTTCTGATCATCTAGTTTATGTATAGTAGATAAATGTATTTGCAATTACCTGAAGTCTTATTCAACAACAACTTATGTGTTTTTTTTATTTGAAATGATTTACCCCATCAATGAAAAATGTTAAGACTAACGTAATAATTGAGTTCTAAATTCTAGTTTTCTGAATATCTAGTTAATTTATAGTGGATAAATGTATTTGCAATTGTCTGAAGTCTTCTTCATCAACATATTATGTTTTTTTTTTAATTTGAAATGATGTACCCCAACAATGAATAATGTTAATATCAATGTATTTATTGACTTCTAAATTCTAGTTTTGCGTACAACTAATCTATCTATAGGTGACTAATGTATTTGCAATTGTCTGAAGTCTTATTCAACAACAACTTATGTGTTTTTTTTATTTGAAATGATTTACCCCATCAATGAAAAATGTTAATATTAACGTAATTTTTGAGTTTTAAATTCTGGTTTTTCTGATCATCTAGTTTATGTATAGTAGATAAATGTATTTGCAATTACCTGAAGTCTTATTCAACAACAACTTATGTGTTTTTTTTATTTGAAATGATTTACCCCATCAATGAAAAATGTTAAGACTAACGTAATAATTGAGTTCTAAATTCTAGTTTTCTGAATATCTAGTTAATTTATAGTGGATAAATGTATTTGCAATTGTCTGAAGTCTTCTTCATCAACATATTATGTTTTTTTTTTAATTTGAAATGATGTACCCCAACAATGAATAATGTTAATATCAATGTATTTATTGACTTCTAAATTCTAGTTTTGCGTACAACTAATCTATCTATAGGTGACTAATGTATTTGCAATTGTCTGAAGTCTTATTCAACAACAACTTATGTGTTTTTTTTATTTGAAATGATTTACCCCATCAATGAAAAATGTTTTATTAACGTAATAATTGAGTTCTAAATTCTAGTTTTCTGAACATCTAGTTAATTTATAGTGGATAAATGTATTTGCAATTGTCTGAAGTCTTTTTCATCAACATATTATGTTTTTTTTTTTTAATTTTAAATGATGTAGCCCAACAATGAATAATGTTAATATCAACGTATTTATTGACTTCTAAATTCTAGTTTTGCGTACAACTAATCTATCTATAGGTGACTAATGTATTTGCAATTGTCTGAAGTCTTTTTCATCAACATATTATGTTTTTTTTTTTTAATTTTAAATGATGTAGCCCAACAATGAATAATGTTAATATCAACGTATTTATTGACTTCTAAATTCTAGTTTTGCGTACAACTAATCTATCTATAGGTGACTAATGTATTTGCAATTGACTAAAGTCTTATTCATCAACTTAATATGTTTTTTATAAATTTGAAATTATGGAACCCAAGACTAAAAAATGTCCATATAAGCGTTAATATTGAGTTCTAAATTCTAGTTTTCTGAACATCTAGTTAATTTATAGTGGATAAATGTATTTGCAATTGTCTGAAGTCTTCTTCATCAACATATTATGTTTTTTTTTTAATTTGAAATGATGTACCCCAACAATGAGTAATGTTAATATCAACGTATTTATTGACTTCTAAATTCTAGTTTTGCGTACAACTAATCTATCTATAGGTGACTAATGTATTTGCAATTGTCTGAAGTCTTATTCATCAACATATTATGTTTATTCTTTAATTTGAAATGATGTAACCCAACAATGAATAATGTTAATATTAACGTAATTTTTGAGTTCGAAATTCTGGTTTTTCAGATCATCTAGTTTATGTATAGTGGATAAATGTATTTGCAATTGTCTGAAGTCTTATTCAACAACAACTTATGTGTTTTTTTTATTTGAAATGATTTACCCCATCAATGAAAAAATGTTTTATTAACGTAATTTTTGAGTTTTAAATTCTGGTTTTTCTGATCATCTAGTTTATGTATAGTGGATAAATGTATTTGCAATTGTCTGAAGTCTTATTCATCAACATATTATGTTTTTTTTTTAATTTGAAATGATGTACCCCAACAATGAATAATGTTAATATCAACGTATTTATTGACTTCTAAATTCTAGTTTTGCGTACAACTAATCTATCTATAGGTGACTAATGTATTTGCAATTGTCTGAAGTCTTATTCAACAACAACTTATGTGTTTTTTTTATTTGAAATGATTTACCCCATCAATGAAAAATGTTTTATTAACGTAATAATTGAGTTCTAAATTCTAGTTTTCTGAACATCTAGTTAATTCATAGTGGAGAAATGTATTTGCAATTGTCTGAAGTCTTCTTCATCAACATATTATGTTTTTTTTTTAATTTGAAATGATGTACGCCAACAATGAATAATGTTAATATCAACGTATTTATTGACTTCTAAATTCTAGTTTTGCGTACAACTAATCTATCTATAGGTGACTAATGTATTTGCAATTGTCTGAAGTCTTATTCAACAACAACTTATGTGTTTTTTTTATTTGAAATGATTTACCCCATCAATGAAAAATGTTAATATTTACGTAATTTTTGAGTTTTAAATTCTGGTTTTTCTGATCATCTAGTTTATGTATAGTGGATAAATGTATTTGCAATAGTCTGAAGTCTTATTCATCAACATATTATGTTTTTTTTTTAATTTGAAATGATGTACCCCAACAATGAATAATGTTAATATCAACGTATTTATTGACTTCTAAATTCTAGTTTTGCGTACAACTAATCTATCTATAGGTGAGTAATGTATTTGCAATTGTCTGAAGTCTTATTCAACAACAACTTATGTGTTTTTTTTATTTGAAATGATTTACCCCATCAATGAAAAATGTTTTATTAACGTAATAATTGAGTTCTAAATTCTAGTTTTCTGAACATCTAGTTAATTTATAGTGGATAAATGTATTTGCAATTGTCTGAAGTCTTCTTCATCAACATATTATGTTTTTTTTTTAATTTGAAATGATGTACCCCAACAATGAATAATGTTAGTATCAACGTATTTATTGACTTCTAAATTCTAGTTTTGCGTACAACTAATCTATCTATAGGTGACTAATGTATTTGCAATTGTCTGAAGTCTTATTCAACAACAAATTATGTGTTTTTTTTATTTGAAATGATTTACCCCATCAATGAAAAATGTTTTATTAACGTAATAATTGAGTTCTAAATTCTAGTTTTCTGAACATCTAGTTAATTTATAGTGGATAAATGTATTTGCAATTGTCTGAAGTCTTCTTCATCAACATATTATGTTTTTTTTTTAATTTGAAATGATGTACGCCAAAAATGAATAATCTTAATATCAACGTATTTATTGACTTCTAAATTCTAGTTTTGCGTACAACTAATCTATCTATAGGTGACTAATGTATTTGCAATTGTCTGAAGTCTTATTCATCAACATATTATGTTTATTCTTTAATTTGAAATGATGTAACCCAACAATGAATAATGTTAATATTAACGTAATTTTTGAGTTTTAAATTCTGGTTTTTCTGATCATCTAGTTTATGTATAGTGGATAAATGTATTTGCAATTGTCTGAAGTCTTATTCATCAACATATTATGTTTTTTTTTTTAATTTGAAATGATGTACCCCAACAATGAATAATGTTAATATCAACGTATTTATTGACTTCTAAATTCTAGTTTTGCGTACAACTAATCTATCTATAGGTGAGTAATGTATTTGCAATTGTCTGAAGTCTTATTCAACAACAACTTATGTGTTTTTTTTATTTGAAATGATTTACCCCATCAATGAAAAATGTTAATACTAACGTAATAATTGAGTTCTAAATTCTAGTTTTCTGAATATCTAGTTAATTTATGGTGGATAAATGTATTTGCAATTGTCTGAAGTCTTCTTCATCAACATATTATGTTTTTTTTTTAATTTGAAATGATGTACCCCAACAATGAATAATGTTAATATCAATGTATTTATTGACTTCTAAATTCTAGTTTTGCGTACAACTAATCTATCTATAGGTGACTAATGTATTTGCAATTGTCTGAAGTCTTATTCAACAACAACTTATGTGTTTTTTTTATTTGAAATGATTTACCCCATCAATGAAAAATGTTAATATTAACGTAATTTTTGAGTTTTAAATTCTGGTTTTTCTGATCATCTAGTTTATGTATAGTAGATAAATGTATTTGCAATTACCTGAAGTCTTATTCAACAACAACTTATGTGTTTTTTTTATTTGAAATGATTTACCCCATCAATGAAAAATGTTAAGACTAACGTAATAATTGAGTTCTAAATTCTAGTTTTCTGAATATCTAGTTAATTTATTGTGGATAAATGTATTTTCAATTGTCTGAAGTCTTATTTAACAACAACTTATGTTTTTTTTTTAATTTGAAATGATGTACCCCAACAATGAATAACGTTAATATTAACGTAATTATTGACTTCTAAATTCTAGTTTTGCGTACAACTAATCTATCTATAGGTGACTAATGTATTTGCAATTGCCTGAAGTCTTATTCAACAACAACTTATGTGTTTTTTTTAATTTGAAATGATGTACCCCAACAATGAATAATGTTAATATCAACGTATTTATTGACTTCTAAATTCTAGTTTTGCGTACAACTAATCTATCTATAGGTGACTAATGTATTTGCAATTGTCTGAAGTCTTATTCAACAACAACTTATGTGTTTTTTTTATTTGAAATGATTTACCCCATCAATGAAAAATGTTTTATTAACGTAATAATTGAGTTCTAAATTCTAGTTTTCTGAACATCTAGTTAATTTATAATGGATAAATGTATTTGCAATTGTCTGAAGTCTTATTCAACAACAACTTATGTGTTTTTTTTATTTGAAATGATTTACCCCATCAATCAAAAATGTTAATATTAACGTAATTTTTGAGTTTTAAATTCTGGTTTTTCTGATCATCTAGTTTATGTATAGTAGATAAATGTATTTGCAATTACCTGAAGTCTTATTCAACAACAACTTATGTGTTTTTTTTATTTGAAATGATTTACCCCATCAATGAAAAATGTTAAGACTAACGTAATAATTGAGTTCTAAATTCTAGTTTTCTGAATATCTAGTTAATTTATAGTGGATAAATGTATTTGCAATTGTCTGAAGTCTTCTTCATCAACATATTATGTTTTTTTTTTAATTTGAAATGATGTACCCCAACAATGAATAATGTTAATATCAATGTATTTATTGACTTCTAAATTCTAGTTTTGCGTACAACTAATCTATCTATAGGTGACTAATGTATTTGCAATTGTCTGAAGTCTTATTCAACAACAACTTATGTGTTTTTTTTATTTGAAATGATTTACCCCATCAATGAAAAATGTTAATATTAACGTAATTTTTGAGTTTTAAATTCTGGTTTTTCTGATCATCTAGTTTATGTATAGTAGATAAATGTATTTGCAATTACCTGAAGTCTTATTCAACAACAACTTATGTGTTTTTTTTATTTGAAATGATTTACCCCATCAATGAAAAATGTTAAGACTAACGTAATAATTGAGTTCTAAATTCTAGTTTTCTGAATATCTAGTTAATTTATAGTGGATAAATGTATTTGCAATTGTCTGAAGTCTTCTTCATCAACATATTATGTTTTTTTTTTAATTTGAAATGATGTACCCCAACAATGAATAATGTTAATATCAATGTATTTATTGACTTCTAAATTCTAGTTTTGCGTACAACTAATCTATCTATAGGTGACTAATGTATTTGCAATTGTCTGAAGTCTTATTCAACAACAACTTATGTGTTTTTTTTATTTGAAATGATTTACCCCATCAATGAAAAATGTTTTATTAACGTAATAATTGAGTTCTAAATTCTAGTTTTCTGAACATCTAGTTAATTTATAGTGGATAAATGTATTTGCAATTGTCTGAAGTCTTTTTCATCAACATATTATGTTTTTTTTTTTTAATTTTAAATGATGTAGCCCAACAATGAATAATGTTAATATCAACGTATTTATTGACTTCTAAATTCTAGTTTTGCGTACAACTAATCTATCTATAGGTGACTAATGTATTTGCAATTGTCTGAAGTCTTATTCATCAACATATTATGTTTATTCTTTAATTTGAAATGATGTAACCCAACAATGAATAATGTTAATATTAACGTAATTTTTGAGTTTTAAATTCTGGTTTTTCTGATCATCTAGTTTATGTATAGTGGATAAATGTATTTGCAATTGTCTGAAGTCTTATTCATCAACATATTATGTTTTTTTTTTTTAATTTGAAATGATGTACCCCAACAATGAATAATGTTAATATCAACGTATTTATTGACTTCTAAATTCTAGTTTTGCGTACAACTAATCTATCTATAGGTGAGTAATGTATTTGCAATTGTCTGAAGTCTTATTCAACAACAACTTATGTGTTTTTTTTATTTGAAATGATTTACCCCATCAATGAAAAATGTTAATACTAACGTAATAATTGAGTTCTAAATTCTAGTTTTCTGAATATCTAGTTAATTTATGGTGGAAAAATGTATTTTCAATTGTCTGAAGTCTTATTTAACAACAACTTATGTTTTTTTTTTAATTTGAAATGATGTACCCCAACAATGAATAATGTTAATATCAACGTATTTATTGACTTCTAAATTCTAGTTTTGCGTACAACTAATCTATCTATAGGTGACTAATGTATTTGCAATTGTCTGAAGTCTTATTCATCAACATATTATGTTTATTCTTTAATTTGAAATGATGTAACCCAACAATGAATAATGTTAATATTAACGTAATTTTTGAGTTCGAAATTCTGGTTTTTCAGGTCATCTAGTTTATGTATAGTGGATAAATGTATCTGCAATTGTCTGAAGTCTTCTTCATCAACATATTATGTTTTTTTTTTAATTTGAAATGATGTACCCCAACAATGAATAATGTTAATATCAACGTATTTATTGACTTCTAAATTCTAGTTTTGCGTACAACTAATCTATCTATAGGTGACTAATGTATTTGCAATTGTCTGAAGTCTTATTCAACAACAACTTATGTGTTTTTTTTATTTGAAATGATTTACCCCATCAATGAAAAATGTTTTATTAACGTAATAATTGAGTTCTAAATTCTAGTTTTCTGAACATCTAGTTAATTTATTGTGGATAAATGTATTTTCAATTGTCTGAAGTCTTATTGAACAACAACTTATGTTTTTTTTTTTAATTTGAAATGATGTACCCCAACATTGAATAACGTTAATATTAACGTAATTATTGACTTCTAAATTCTAGTTTTGCGTACAACTAATCTATCTATAGGTGACTAATGTATTTGCAATTGCCTGAAGTCTTATTCAACAACAACTTATGTGTTTTTTTTATTTGAAATGATTTACCCCATCAATGAAAAATGTTAATACTAACGTAATAATTGAGTTCTAAATTCTAGTTTTCTGAATATCTAGTTAATTTATTGTGGATAAATGTATTTTCAATTGTCTGAAGTCTTATTTAACAACAACTTATTTTTTTTTTTTTAATTTGAAATGATGTACCCCAACAATGAATAACGTTAATATTAACGTAATTTTTGACTTCTAAATTCTAGTTTTGCGTACAACTAATCTATCTATAGGTGACTAATGTATTTGCAATTGCCTGAAGTCTTATTCAACAACAACTTATGTGTTTTTTTTTATTTGAAATGATTTACCCCATCAATGAAAAATGTTAATATTAACGTAATAATTGAATTCTAAATTCTAGTTTTCTGAACATCTAGTTAATTTATAGTGGATAAATGTATTTGCAATTGTCTGAAGTCTTCTTCATCAACATATTATGTTTTTTTTTTAATTTGAAATGATGTACCCCAACAATGAATAATGTTAATATCAACGTATTTATTAACTTCTAAATTCTAGTTTTGCGTACAACTAATCTATCTATAGTTGACTAATGTATTTGCAATTGTCTGAAGTCTTATTCATCAGCAACTTATGTGTTTTTTTTATTTGAAATGATTTACCCCAACAATGAAAAATGTTAATACTAACGTAATAATTGAGTTCTAAATTCTAGTTTTCTGATCATCTAGTTAATTTATAATGGATAAATGTATTTGCAATTGCCTGAAGTCTTATTCAACAACAACTTATGTGTTTTTTTTATTTGAAATGATTTACCCCATCAATGAAAAATGTTTTATTAACGTAATAATTGAGTTCTAAATTCTAGTTTTCTGAACATCTAGTTAATTTATAGTGGATAAATGTATTTGCAATTGTCTGAAGTCTTCTTCATCAACATATTATGTTTTTTTTTTAATTTGAAATGATGTACCCCAACAATGAATAATGTTAATATCAACGTATTTATTAACTTCTAAATTCTAGTTTTGCGTACAACTAATCTATCTATAGTTGACTAATGTATTTGCAATTGTCTGAAGTCTTATTCATCAGCAACTTATGTGTTTTTTTTATTTGAAATGATTTACCCCAACAATGAAAAATGTTAATACTAACGTAATAATTGAGTTCTAAATTCTAGTTTTCTGAACATCTAGTTAATTTATAATGGATAAATGTATTTGCAATTGTCTGAAGTCTTATTCAACAACAACTTATGTGTTTTTTTTATTTGAAATGATTTACCCCATCAATGAAAAATGTTAATATTAACGTAATTTTTGAGTTTTAAATTCTGGTTTTTCTGATCATCTAGTTTATGTATAGTAGATAAATGTATTTGCAATTACCTGAAGTCTTATTCAACAACAACTTATGTGTTTTTTTTATTTGAAATGATTTACCCCATCAATGAAAAATGTTAAGACTAACGTAATAATTGAGTTCTAAATTCTAGTTTTCTGAATATCTAGTTAATTTATAGTGGATAAATGTATTTGCAATTGTCTGAAGTCTTCTTCATCAACATATTATGTTTTTTTTTTAATTTGAAATGATGTACCCCAACAATGAATAATGTTAATATCAATGTATTTATTGACTTCTAAATTCTAGTTTTGCGTACAACTAATCTATCTATAGGTGACTAATGTATTTGCAATTGTCTGAAGTCTTATTCAACAACAACTTATGTGTTTTTTTTATTTGAAATGATTTACCCCATCAATGAAAAATGTTAATATTAACGTAATTTTTGAGTTTTAAATTCTGGTTTTTCTGATCATCTAGTTTATGTATAGTAGATAAATGTATTTGCAATTACCTGAAGTCTTATTCAACAACAACTTATGTGTTTTTTTTATTTGAAATGATTTACCCCATCAATGAAAAATGTTAAGACTAACGTAATAATTGAGTTCTAAATTCTAGTTTTCTGAATATCTAGTTAATTTATAGTGGATAAATGTATTTGCAATTGTCTGAAGTCTTCTTCATCAACATATTATGTTTTTTTTTTAATTTGAAATGATGTACCCCAACAATGAATAATGTTAATATCAATGTATTTATTGACTTCTAAATTCTAGTTTTGCGTACAACTAATCTATCTATAGGTGACTAATGTATTTGCAATTGTCTGAAGTCTTATTCAACAACAACTTATGTGTTTTTTTTTATTTGAAATGATTTACCCCATCAATGAAAAATGTTTTATTAACGTAATAATTGAGTTCTAAATTCTAGTTTTCTGAACATCTAGTTAATTTATAGTGGATAAATGTATTTGCAATTGTCTGAAGTCTTTTTCATCAACATATTATGTTTTTTTTTTTTAATTTTAAATGATGTAGCCCAACAATGAATAATGTTAATATCAACGTATTTATTGACTTCTAAATTCTAGTTTTGCGTACAACTAATCTATCTATAGGTGACTAATGTATTTGCAATTGTCTGAAGTCTTATTCATCAACATATTATGTTTATTCTTTAATTTGAAATGATGTAACCCAACAATGAATAATGTTAATATTAACGTAATTTTTGAGTTTTAAATTCTGGTTTTTCTGATCATCTAGTTTATGTATAGTGGATAAATGTATTTGCAATTGTCTGAAGTCTTATTCATCAACATATTATGTTTTTTTTTTTTAATTTGAAATGATGTACCCCAACAATGAATAATGTTAATATCAACGTATTTATTGACTTCTAAATTCTAGTTTTGCGTACAACTAATCTATCTATAGGTGAGTAATGTATTTGCAATTGTCTGAAGTCTTATTCAACAACAACTTATGTGTTTTTTTTATTTGAAATGATTTACCCCATCAATGAAAAATGTTAATACTAACGTAATAATTGAGTTCTAAATTCTAGTTTTCTGAATATCTAGTTAATTTATGGTGGAAAAATGTATTTTCAATTGTCTGAAGTCTTATTTAACAACAACTTATGTTTTTTTTTTAATTTGAAATGATGTACCCCAACAATGAATAATGTTAATATCAACGTATTTATTGACTTCTAAATTCTAGTTTTGCGTACAACTAATCTATCTATAGGTGACTTATGTATTTGCAATTGTCTGAAGTCTTATTCATCAACATATTATGTTTATTCTTTAATTTGAAATGATGTAACCCAACAATGAATAATGTTAATATTAACGTAATTTTTGAGTTCGAAATTCTGGTTTTTCAGATCATCTAGTTTATGTATAGTGGATAAATGTATCTGCAATTGTCTGAAGTCTTCTTCATCAACATATTATGTTTTTTTTTTAATTTGAAATGATGTACCCCAACAATGAATAATGTTAATATCAACGTATTTATTGACTTCTAAATTCTAGTTTTGCGTACAACTAATCTATCTATAGGTGACTAATGTATTTGCAATTGTCTGAAGTCTTATTCAACAACAACTTATGTGTTTTTTTTATTTGAAATGATTTACCCCATCAATGAAAAATGTTTTATTAACGTAATAATTGAGTTCTAAATTCTAGTTTTCTGAACATCTAGTTAATTTATAGTGGATAAATGTATTTGCAATTGTCTGAAGTCTTCTTCATCAACATATTATGTTTTTTTTTTAATTTGAAATGATGTACCCCAACAATGAATAATGTTAATATCAATGTATTTATTGACTTCTAAATTCTAGTTTTGCGTACAACTAATCTATCTATAGGTGACTAATGTATTTGCAATTGTCTGAAGTCTTATTCAACAACAACTTATGTGTTTTTTTTATTTGAAATGATTTACCCCATCAATGAAAAATGTTTTATTAACGTAATAATTGAGTTCTAAATTCTAGTTTTCTGAACATCTAGTTAATTTATAGTGGATAAATGTATTTGCAATTGTCTGAAGTCTTCTTCATCAACATATTATGTTTTTTTTTTAATTTGAAATGATGTACCCCAACAATGAATAATGTTAATATCAATGTATTTATTGACTTCTAAATTCTAGTTTTGCGTACAACTAATCTATCTATAGGTGACTAATGTATTTGCAATTGTCTGAAGTCTTATTCAACAACAACTTATGTGTTTTTTTTATATGAAATGATTTACCTTATCAATGAAAAATGTTAATATTAACGTAATTTTTGAGTTTTAAATTCTGGTTTTTCTGATCATCTAGTTTATGTATAGTAGATAAATGTATTTGCAATTACCTGAAGTCTTATTCAACAACAACTTATGTGTTTTTTTTATTTGAAATGATTTACCCCATCAATGAAAAATGTTAAGACTAACGTAATAATTGAGTTCTAAATTCTAGTTTTCTGAATATCTAGTTAATTTATTGTGGATAAATGTATTTTCAATTGTCTGAAGTCTTATTTAACAACAACTTATGTTTTTTTTTTAATTTGAAATGATGTACCCCAACAATGAATAACGTTAATATTAACGTAATTATTGACTTCTAAATTCTAGTTTTGCGTACAACTAATCTATCTATAGGTGACTAATGTATTTGCAATTGCCTGAAGTCTTATTCAACAACAACTTATGTGTTTTTTTTTATTTGAAATGATTTACCCCATCAATGAAAAATGTTAATACTAACGTAATAATTGAGTTCTAAATTCTAGTTTTCTGAATATCTAGTTAATTTATTGTGGATAAATGTATTTTCAATTGTCTGAAGTCTTATTTAACAACAACTTATTTTTTTTTTTTTTAATTTGAAATGATGTACCCCAACAATGAATAACGTTAATATTAACGTAATTTTTGACTTCTAAATTCTAGTTTTGCGTACAACTAATCTATCTATAGGTGACTTATGTATTTGCAATTGCCTGAAGTCTTATTCAACAACAACTTATGTGTTTTTTTTATTTGAAATGATTTACCCCATCAATGAAAAATGTTAATATTAACGTAATAATTGAATTCTAAATTCTAGTTTTCTGAACATCTAGTTAATTTATAGTGGATAAATGTATTTGCAATTGTCTGAAGTCTTCTTCATCAACATATTATGTTTTTTTTTTTAATTTGAAATGATGTACCCCAACAATGAATAATGTTAATATCAACGTATTTATTAACTTCTAAATTCTAGTTTTGCGTACAACTAATCTATCTATAGTTGACTAATGTATTTGCAATTGTCTGAAGTCTTATTCATCAACAACTTATGTGTTTTTTTTATTTGAAATGATTTACCCCAACAATGAAAAATGTTAATACTAACGTAATAATTGAGTTCTAAATTCTAGTTTTCTGAATATCTAGTTAATTTATGGTGGAAAAATGTATTTTCAATTGTCTGAAGTCTTATTTAACAACAACTTATGTTTTTTTTTTAATTTGAAATGATGTACCCCAACAATGAATAATGTTAATATCAACGTATTTATTGACTTCTAAATTCTAGTTTTGCGTACAACTAATCTATCTATAGGTGACTAATGTATTTGCAATTGTCTGAAGTCTTATTCAACAACAACTTATGTGTTTTTTTTATTTGAAATGATTTACCCCATCAATGAAAAATGTTTTATTAACGTAATAATTGAGTTCTAAATTCTAGTTTTCTGAACATCTAGTTAATTTATAGTGGATAAATGTATTTGCAATTGTCTGAAGTCTTCTTCATCAACATATTATGTTTTTTTTTTTAATTTGAAATGATGTACGCCAAAAATGAATAATCTTAATATCAACGTATTTATTGACTTCTAAATTCTAGTTTTGCGTACAACTAATCTATCTATAGGTGACTAATGTATTTGCAATTGTCTGAAGTCTTATTCAACAACAACTTATGTGTTTTTTTTATTTGAAATGATTTACCCCATCAATGAAAAATGTTTTATTAACGTAATAATTGAGTATTAAATTCTAGTTTTCTGAACATCTAGTTAATTTATAGTGGATAAATGTATTTGCAATTGTCTGAAGTCTTCTTCATCAACATATTATGTTTTTTTTTTAATTTGAAATGATGTACCCCAACAATGAATAATGTTAATATCAATGTATTTATTGACTTCTAAATTCTAGTTTTGCGTACAACTAATCTATCTATAGGTGACTAATGTATTTGCAATTGTCTGAAGTCTTATTCAACAACAACTTATGTGTTTTTTTTATTTGAAATGATTTACCCCATCAATGAAAAATGTTAATATTAACGTAATTTTTGAGTTTTAAATTCTGGTTTTTCTGATCATCTAGTTTATGTATAGTAGATAAATGTATTTGCAATTACCTGAAGTCTTATTCAACAACAACTTATGTGTTTTTTTTATTTGAAATGATTTACCCCATCAATGAAAAATGTTAAGACTAACGTAATAATTGAGTTCTAAATTCTAGTTTTCTGAATATCTAGTTAATTTATTGTGGATAAATGTATTTTCAATTGTCTGAAGTCTTATTTAACAACAACTTATGTTTTTTTTTTAATTTGAAATGATGTACCCCAACAATGAATAACGTTAATATTAACGTAATTATTGACTTCTAAATTCTAGTTTTGCGTACAACTAATCTATCTATAGGTGACTAATGTATTTGCAATTGCCTGAAGTCTTATTCAACAACAACTTATGTGTTTTTTTTATTTGAAATGATTTACCCCATCAATGAAAAATGTTAATACTAACGTAATAATTGAGTTCTAAATTCTAGTTTTCTGAATATCTAGTTAATTTATTGTGGATAAATGTATTTTCAATTGTCTGAAGTCTTATTTAACAACAACTTATTTTTTTTTTTTTAATTTGAAATGATGTACCCCAACAATGAATAACGTTAATATTAACGTAATTTTTGACTTCTAAATTCTAGTTTTGCGTACAACTAATCTATCTATAGGTGACTAATGTATTTGCAATTGCCTGAAGTCTTATTCAACAACAACTTATGTGTTTTTTTTATTTGAAATGATTTACCCCATCAATGAAAAATGTTAATATTAACGTAATAATTGAATTCTAAATTCTAGTTTTCTGAACATCTAGTTAATTTATAGTGGATAAATGTATTTGCAATTGTCTGAAGTCTTCTTCATCAACATATTATGTTTTTTTTTTAATTTGAAATGATGTACCCCAACAATGAATAATGTTAATATCAACGTATTTACTAACTTCTAAATTCTAGTTTTGCGTACAACTAATCTATCTATAGTTGACTAATGTATTTGCAATTGTCTGAAGTCTTATTCATCAACAACTTATGTGTTTTTTTTATTTGAAATGATTTACCCCAACAATGAATAATGTTAATATCAATGTATTTATTGACTTCTAAATTCTAGTTTTGCGTACAACTAATCTATCTATAGGTGACTAATGTATTTGCAATTGTCTGAAGTCTTATTCATCAACAACTTATGTGTTTTTTTTATTTGAAATGATTTACCCCATCAATAAAAAATGTTTTATTAACGTAATAATTGAGTTCTAAATTCTAGTTTTCTGAACATCTAGTTAATTTATAGTGGATAAATGTATTTGCAATTGTCTGAAGTCTTCTTCATCAACATATTATGTTTTTTTTTTAATTTGAAATGATGTACCCCAACAATGAATAATGTTAATATCAATGTATTTATTGACTTCTAAATTCTAGTTTTGCGTACAACTAATCTATCTATAGGTGACTAATGTATTTGCAATTGTCTGAAGTCTTATTCAACAACAACTTATGTGTTTTTTTTATTTGAAATGATTTACCCCATCAATGAAAAATGTTAATATTAACGTAATTTTTGAGTTTTAAATTCTGGTTTTTCTGATCATCTAGTTTATGTATAGTAGATAAATGTATTTGCAATTACCTGAAGTCTTATTCAACAACAACTTATGTGTTTTTTTTATTTGAAATGATTTACCCCATCAATGAAAAATGTTAAGACTAACGTAATAATTGAGTTCTAAATTCTAGTTTTCTGAATATCTAGTTAATTTATTGTGGATAAATGTATTTTCAATTGTCTGAAGTCTTCTTCATCAACATATTATGTTTTTTTTTTAATTTGAAATGATGTACCCCAACAATGAATAATGTTAATATCAACGTATTTATTGACTTCTAAATTCTAGTTTTGCGTACAACTAATCTATCTATAGATGACTAATGTATTTGCAATTGTCTGAAGTCTTATTCATCAACAACTTATGTGTTTTTTTTATTTGAAATGATTTACCCCATCAATGAAAAATGTTTTATTAACGTCATAATTGAGTTCTAAATTCTAGTTTTCTGAACATCTAGTTAATTTATAGTGGATAAATGTATTTGCAATTGTCTGAAGTCTTCTTCAACAACAACTTATGTGTTTTTTTTATTTGAAATGATTTACCCCAACAATGAATAATGTTAATATCAATGTATTTATTGACTTCTAAATTCCAGTTTTGCGTACAACTAATCTATCTATAGGTGACTAATGTATTTGCAATTGTCTGAAGTCTTATTCAACAACAACTTATGTGTTTTTTTTATTTGAAATGATTTACCCCATCAATGAAAAATGTTAATATTAACGTAATTTTTGAGTTTTAAATTCTGGTTTTTCTGATCATCTAGTTTATGTATAGTAGATAAATGTATTTGCAATTACCTGAAGTCTTATTCAACAACAACTTATGTGTTTTTTTTATTTGAAATGATTTACCCCATCAATGAAAAATGTTAAGACTAACGTAATAATTGAGTTCTAAATTCTAGTTTTCTGAATATCTAGTTAATTTATTGTGGATAAATGTATTTTCAATTGTCTGAAGTCTTATTTAACAACAACTTATTTTTTTTTTTTTAATTTGAAATGATGTACCCCAACAATGAATAACGTTAATATTAACGTAATTTTTGACTTCTAAATTCTAGTTTTGCGTACAACTAATCTATCTATAGGTGACTAATGTATTTGCAATTGCCTGAAGTCTTATTCAACAACAACTTATGTGTTTTTTTTATTTGAAATGATTTACCCCATCAATGAAAAATGTTAATATTAACGTAATAATTGAATTCTAAATTCTAGTTTTCTGAACATCTAGTTAATTTATAGTGGATAAATGTATTTGCAATTGTCTGAAGTCTTCTTCATCAACATATTATGTTTTTTTTTTTAATTTGAAATGATGTACCCCAACAATGAATAATGTTAATATCAACGTATTTATTGACTTCTAAATTCTAGTTTTGCGTACAACTAATCTATCTATAGTTGACTAATGTATTTGCAATTGTCTGAAGTCTTATTCATCAACAACTTATGTGTTTTTTTTATTTGAAATGATTTACCCCAACAATGAATAATGTTAATATCAATGTATTTATTGACTTCTAAATTCTAGTTTTGCGTACAACTAATCTATCTATAGGTGACTAATGTATTTGCAATTGTCTGAAGTCTTATTCAACAACAACTTATGTGTTTTTTTTATTTGAAATGATTTACCCCATCAATGAAAAATGTTAATACTAACGTAATAATTGAGTTCTAAATTCTAGTTTTCTGAATATCTAGTTAATTTATGGTGGAAAAATGTATTTTCAATTGTCTGAAGTCTTATTTAACAACAACTTATGTTTTTTTTTTAATTTGAAATGATGTACCCCAACAATGAATAATGTTAATATCAACGTATTTATTGACTTCTAAATTCTAGTTTTGCGTACAACTAATCTATCTATAGGTGACTAATGTATTTGCAATTGTCTGAAGTCTTATTCAACAACAACTTATGTGTTTTTTTTATTTGAAATGATTTACCCCATCAATGAAAAATGTTAATACTAACGTAATAATTGAGTTCTAAATTCTAGTTTTCTGAATATCTAGTTAATTTATGGTGGAAAAATGTATTTTCAATTGTCTGAAGTCTTATTTAACAACAACTTATGTTTTTTTTTTTAATTTGAAATGATGTACCCCAACAATGAATAATGTTAATATCAACGTATTTATTGACTTCTAAATTCTAGTTTTGCGTACAACTAATCTATCTATAGGTGACTAATGTATTTGCAATTGTCTGAAGTCTTATTCAACAACAACTTATGTGTTTTTTTTATTTGAAATGATTTACCCCATCAATGAAAAATGTTTTATTAACGTAATAATTGAGTTCTAAATTCTAGTTTTCTGAACATCTAGTTAATTTATAGTGGATAAATGTATTTGCAATTGTCTGAAGTCTTCTTCATCAACATATTATGTTTTTTTTTTAATTTGAAATGATGTACCCCAACAATGAATAATGTTAATATCAATGTATTTATTGACTTCTAAATTCTAGTTTTGCGTACAACTAATCTATCTATAGGTGACTAATGTATTTGCAATTGTCTGAAGTCTTATTCAACAACAACTTATGTGTTTTTTTTATTTGAAATGATTTACCCCATCAATGAAAAATGTTAATATTAACGTAATTTTTGAGTTTTAAATTCTGGTTTTTCTGATCATCTAGTTTATGTATAGTAGATAAATGTATTTGCAATTACCTGAAGTCTTATTCAACAACAACTTATGTGTTTTTTTTATTTGAAATGATTTACCCCATCAATGAAAAATGTTAAGACTAACGTAATAATTGAGTTCTAAATTCTAGTTTTCTGAATATCTAGTTAATTTATTGTGGATAAATGTATTTTCAATTGTCTGAAGTCTTCTTCATCAACATATTATGTTTTTTTTTTAATTTGAAATGATGTACCCCAACAATGAATAATGTTAATATCAACGTATTTATTGACTTCTAAATTCTAGTTTTGCGTACAACTAATCTATCTATAGATGACTAATGTATTTGCAATTGTCTGAAGTCTTATTCATCAACAACTTATGTGTTTTTTTTATTTGAAATGATTTACCCCATCAATGAAAAATGTTTTATTAACGTCATAATTGAGTTCTAAATTCTAGTTTTCTGAACATCTAGTTAATTTATAGTGGATAAATGTATTTGCAATTGTCTGAAGTCTTATTCAACAACAACTTATGTGTTTTTTTTATTTGAAATGATTTACCCCATCAATGAAAAATGTTAATATCAACGTATTTATTGACTTCTAAATTCTAGTTTTGCGTTCAACTAATCTATCTATAGGTGAGTAATGTATTTGCAATTGTCTGAAGTCTTATTCAACAACAACTTATGTGTTTTTTTTATTCGAAATGATTTACCCCATCAATGAAAAATGTTAATACTAATGTAATAATTGAGTTCTAAATTCTAGTTTTCTGAATATCTAGTTAATTTATTGTGGATAAATGTATTTTCAATTGTCTGAAATCTTATTTAACAACAACTTATGTTTTTTTTTTAATTTGAAATGATGTACCCCAACAATGAATAACGTTAATATTAACGTAATTATTGACTTCTAAATTCTAGTTTTGCGTACAACTAATCTATCTATAGGTGACTAATGTATTTGCAATTGCCTGAAGTCTTATTCAACAACAACTTATGTGTTTTTTTTATTTGAAATGATTTACCCCATCAATGAAAAATGTTAATATTAACGTAATAATTGAATTCTAAATTCTAGTTTTCTGAACATCTAGTTAATTTATAGTGGATAAATGTATTTGCAATTGTCTGAAGTCTTCTTCATCAACATATTATGTTTTTTTTTTAATTTGAAATGATGTACCCCAACAATGAATAATGTTAATATCAATGTATTTATTGACTTCTAAATTCTAGTTTTGCGTACAACTAATCTATCTATAGGTGACTAATGTATTTGCAATTGTCTGAAGTCTTATTCAACAACAACTTATGTGTTTTTTTTATTTGAAATGATTTACCCCATCAATGAAAAATGTTAATATTAACGTAATTTTTGAGTTTTAAATTCTGGTTTTTCTGATCATCTAGTTTATGTATAGTAGATAAATGTATTTGCAATTACCTGAAGTCTTCTTCAACAACAACTTATGTGTTTTTTTTATTTGAAATGATTTACCCCATCAATGAAAAATGTTAAGACTAACGTAATAATTGAGTTCTAAATTCTAGTTTTCTGAATATCTAGTTAATTTATTTTTGATAAATGTATTTTCAATTGTCTGAAGTCTTATTTAACAACAACTTATGTTTTTTTTTTAATTTGAAATGATGTACCCCAACAATGAATAACGTTAATATTAACGTAATTATTGACTTCTAAATTCTAGTTTTGCGTACAACTAATCTATCTATAGGTGACTAATGTATTTTCAATTGCCTGAAGTCTTATTCAACAACAACTTATGTGTTTTTTTTATTTGAAATGATTTACCCCATCAATGAAAAATGTTAATACTAACGTAATAATTGAATTCTAAATTCTAGTTTTCTGAACATCTAGTTAATTTATAGTGGATAAATGTATTTGCAATTGTCTGAAGTCTTCTTCATCAACATATTATGTTTTTTTTTTAATTTGAAATGATGTACCCCAACAATGAATAATGTTAATATCAATGTATTTATTGACTTCTAAATTCTAGTTTTGCGTACAACTAATCTATCTATAGGTGACTAATGTATTTGCAATTGTCTGAAGTCTTATTCAACAACAACTTATGTGTTTTTTTTATTCGAAATGATTTACCCCATCAATGAAAAATGTTAATATTAACGTAATTTTTGAATTTTAAATTCTGGTTTTTCTGATCATCTAGTTTATGTATAGTAGATAAATGTATTTGCAATTACCTGAAGTCTTCTTCAACAACAACTTATGTGTTTTTTTTATTTGAAATGATTTACCCCATCAATGAAAAATGTTAAGACTAACGTAATAATTGAGTTCTAAATTCTAGTTTTCTGAATATCTAGTTAATTTATTTTTGATAAATGTATTTTCAATTGTCTGAAGTCTTATTTAACAACAACTTATGTTTTTTTTTTAATTTGAAATGATGTACCCCAACAATGAATAACGTTAATATTAACGTAATTATTGACTTCTAAATTCTAGTTTTGCGTACAACTAATCTATCTATAGGTGACTAATGTATTTGCAATTGCCTGAAGTCTTATTCAACAACAACTTATGTGTTTTTTTTATTTGAAATGATTTACCCCATCAATGAAAAATGTTAATACTAACGTAATAATTGAGTTCTAAATTCTAGTTTTCTGAATATCTAGTTAATTTATTGTGGATAAATGTATTTTCAATTGTCTGAAGTCTTATTTAACAACAACTTATTTTTTTTTTTTTAATTTGAAATGATGTACCCCAACAATGAATAACGTTAATATTAACGTAATTTTTGACTTCTAAATTCTAGTTTTGCGTACAACTAATCTATCTATAGGTGACTAATGTATTTGCAATTGCCTGAAGTCTTATTCAACAACAACTTATGTGTTTTTTTTATTTGAAATGATTTACCCCATCAATGAAAAATGTTAATATTAACGTAATAATTGAATTCTAAATTCTAGTTTTCTGAACATCTAGTTAATTTATAGTGGATAAATGTATTTGCAATTGTCTGAAGTCTTCTTCATCAACATATTATGTTTTTTTTTTAATTTGAAATGATGTACCCCAACAATGAATAATGTTAATATCAACGTATTTATTGACTTCTAAATTCTAGTTTTGCGTACAACTAATCTATCTATAGTTGACTAATGTATTTGCAATTGTCTGAAGTCTTATTCATCAACAACTTATGTGTTTTTTTTATTTGAAATGATTTACCCCAACAATGAATAATGTTAATATCAATGTATTTATTGACTTCTAAATTCTAGTTTTACGTACAACTAATCTATCTATAGGTGACTAATGTATTTGCAATTGTCTGAAGTCTTATTCAACAACAACTTATGTGTTTTTTTTATTTGAAATGATTTACCCCATCAATGAAAAATGTTAATACTAACGTAATAATTGAGTTCTAAATTCTAGTTTTCTGAATATCTAGTTAATTTATGGTGGAAAAATGTATTTTCAATTGTCTGAAGTCTTATTTAACAACAACTTATGTTTTTTTTTTAATTTGAAATGATGTACCCCAACAATGAATAATGTTAATATCAACGTATTTATTGACTTCTAAATTCTAGTTTTGCGTACAACTAATCTATCTATAGGTGACTAATGTATTTGCAATTGTCTGAAGTCTTATTCAACAACAACTTATGTGTTTTTTTTATTTGAAATGATTTACCCCATCAATGAAAAATGTTTTATTAACGTAATAATTGAGTTCTAAATTCTAGTTTTCTGAACATCTAGTTAATTTATAGTGGATACATGTATTTGCAATTGTCTGAAGTCTTCTTCATCAACATATTATGTTTTTTTTTTAATTTGAAATGATGTACCCCAACAATGAATAATGTTAATATCAATGTATTTATTGACTTCTAAATTCTAGTTTTGCGTACAACTAATCTATCTATAGGTGACTGATGTATTTGCAATTGTCTGAAGTCTTATTCAACAACAACTTATGTGTTTTTTTTATTTGAAATGATTTACCCCATCAATGAAAAATGTTAATATTAACGTAATTTTTTAGTTTTAAATTCTGGTTTTTCTGATCATCTAGTTTATGTATAGTAGATAAATGTATTTGCAATTACCTGAAGTCTTATTCAACAACAACTTATGTGTTTTTTTTATTTGAAATGATTTACCCCATCAATGAAAAATGTTAAGACTAACGTAATAATTGAGTTCTAAGTTCTAGTTTTCTGAATATCTAGTTAATTTATTGTGGATAAATGTATTTTCAATTGTCTGAAGTCTTCTTCATCAACATATTATGTTTTTTTTTTAATTTGAAATGATGTACCCCAACAATGAATAATGTTAATATCAACGTATTTATTGACTTCTAAATTCTAGTTTTGCGTACAACTAATCTATCTATAGATGACTAATGTATTTGCAATTGTCTGAAGTCTTATTCATCAACAACTTATGTTTTTTTTTTATTTGAAATGATTTACCCCATCAATGAAAAATGTTTTATTAACGTCATAATTGAGTTCTAAATTCTAGTTTTCTGAACATCTAGTTAATTTATAGTGGATAAATGTATTTGCAATTGTCTGAAGTCTTATTCAACAACAACTTATGTGTTTTTTTTATTTGAAATGATTTACCCCATCAATGAAAAATGTTAATATCAACGTATTTATTGACTTCTAAATTCTAGTTTTGCGTACAACTAATCTATCTATAGGTGAGTAATGTATTTGCAATTGTCTGAAGTCTTATTCAACAACAACTTATGTGTTTTTTTTATTCGAAATGATTTACCCCATCAATGAAAAATGTTAATACTAATGTAATAATTGAGTTCTAAATTCTAGTTTTCTGAATATCTAGTTAATTTATTGTGGATAAATGTATTTTCAATTGTCTGAAGTCTTATTTAACAACAACTTATGTTTTTTTTTTAATTTGAAATGATGTACCCCAACAATGAATAACGTTAATATTAACGTAATTATTGACTTCTAAATTCTAGTTTTGCGTACAACTAATCTATCTATAGGTGACTAATGTATTTGCAATTGCCTGAAGTCTTATTCAACAACAACTTATGTGTTTTTTTTATTTGAAATGATTTACCCCATCAATGAAAAATGTTAATATTAACGTAATAATTGAATTCTAAATTCTAGTTTTCTGAACATCTAGTTAATTTATAGTGGATAAATGTATTTGCAATTGTCTGAAGTCTTCTTCATCAACATATTATGTTTTTTTTTTAATTTGAAATGATGTACCCCAACAATGAATAATGTTAATATCAACGTATTTATTGACTTCTAAATTCTAGTTTTGCGTACAACTAATCTATCTATAGATGACTAATGTATTTGCAATTGTCTGAAGTCTTATTCATCAACAACTTATGTGTTTTTTTTATTTGAAATGATTTACCCCATCAATGAAAAATGTTAATATTAACGTAATTTTTTAGTTTTAAATTCTGGTTTTTCTGATCATCTAGTTTATGTATAGTAGATAAATGTATTTGCAATTACCTGAAGTCTTATTCAACAACAACTTATGTGTTTTTTTTATTTGAAATGATTTACCCCATCAATGAAAAGTGTTAATACTAACGTAATAATTGAGTTCTAAATTCTAGTTTTCTGAATATCTAGTTAATTTATTGTGGATAAATGTATTTTCAATTGTCTGAAGTCTTATTTAACAACAATTTATGTTTTTTTTTTAATTTGAAACGATGTACCCCAACAATGAATAACGTTAATATTAACGTAATTATTGACTTCTAAATTCTAGTTTTGCGTACAACTAATCTATCTATAGGTGACTAATGTATTTGCAATTGCCTGAAGTCTTATTCAACAACAACTTATGTGTTTTTTTTATTTGAAATGATTTACCCCATCAATGAAAAATGTTAATATTAACGTAATTTTTTAGTTTTAAATTCTGGTTTTTCTGATCATCTAGTTTATGTATAGTAGATAAATGTATTTGCAATTACCTGAAGTCTTATTCAACAACAACTTATGTGTTTTTTTTATTTGAAATGATTTACCCCATCAATGAAAAATGTTAAGACTAACGTAATAATTGAGTTCTAAATTCTAGTTTTCTGAATATCTAGTTAATTTATTGTGGATAAATGTATTTTCAATTGTCTGAAGTCTTCTTCATCAACATATTATGTTTTTTTTTTAATTTGAAATGATGTACCCCAACAATGAATAATGTTAATATCAACGTATTTATTGACTTCTAAATTCTAGTTTTGCGTACAACTAATCTATCTATAGATGACTAATGTATTTGCAATTGTCTGAAGTCTTATTCATCAACAACTTATGTTTTTTTTTTATTTGAAATGATTTACCCCATCAATGAAAAATGTTAATACTAACGTAATAATTGAGTTCTAAATTCTAGTTTTCTGAATATCTAGTTAATTTATGGTGGAAAAATGTATTTTCAATTGTCTGAAGTCTTATTTAACAACAACTTATGTTTTTTTTTTAATTTGAAATGATGTACCCCAACAATGAATAATGTTAATATCAACGTATTTATTGACTTCTAAATTCTAGTTTTGCGTACAACTAATCTATCTATAGGTGACTAATGTATTTGCAATTGTCTGAAGTCTTATTCAACAACAACTTATGTGTTTTTTTTATTTGAAATGAATTACCCCATCAATGAAAAATGTTTTATTAACGTAATAATTGAGTTCTAAATTCTAGTTTTCTGAACATCTAGTTAATTTATAGTGGATAAATGTATTTGCAATTGTCTGAAGTCTTCTTCATCAACATATTATGTTTTTTTTTTAATTTGAAATGATGTACCCCAACAATGAATAATGTTAATATCAATGTATTTATTGACTTCTAAATTCTAGTTTTGCGTACAACTAATCTATCTATAGGTGACTGATGTATTTGCAATTGTCTGAAGTCTTATTCAACAACAACTTATGTGTTTTTTTTATTTGAAATGATTTACCCCATCAATGAAAAATGTTAATATTAACGTAATTTTTTAGTTTTAAATTCTGGTTTTTCTGATCATCTAGTTTATGTATAGTAGATAAATGTATTTGCAATTACCTGAAGTCTTATTCAACAACAACTTATGTGTTTTTTTTATTTGAAATGATTTACCCCATCAATGAAAAATGTTAAGACTAACGTAATAATTGAGTTCTAAATTCTAGTTTTCTGAATATCTAGTTAATTTATTGTGGATAAATGTATTTTCAATTGTCTGAAGTCTTCTTCATCAACATATTATGTTTTTTTTTTAATTTGAAATGATGTACCCCAACAATGAATAATGTTAATATCAACGTATTTATTGACTTCTAAATTCTAGTTTTGCGTACAACTAATCTATCTATAGATGACTAATGTATTTGCAATTGTCTGAAGTCTTATTCATCAACAACTTATGTTTTTTTTTTATTTGAAATGATTTACCCCATCAATGAAAAATGTTTTATTAACGTCATAATTGAGTTCTAAATTCTAGTTTTCTGAACATCTAGTTAATTTATAGTGGATAAATGTATTTGCAATTGTCTGAAGTCTTATTCAACAACAACTTATGTGTTTTTTTTATTTGAAATGATTTACCCCATCAATGAAAAATGTTAATATTAACGTAATTTTTGAGTTTTAAATTCTGGTTTTTCTGATCATCTAGTTTATGTATAGTAGATAAATGTATTTGCAATTACCTGAAGTCTTATTCAACAACAACTTATGTGTTTTTTTTATTTGAAATGATTTACCCCATCAATGAAAAATGTTAAGACTAACGTAATAATTGAGTTCTAAATTCTAGTTTCCTGAATATCTAGTTAATTTATTGTGGATAAATGTATTTTCAATTGTCTGAAGTCTTCTTCATCAACATATTATGTTTTTTTTTTAATTTGAAATGATGTACCCCAACAATGAATAACGTTAATATTAACGTAATTATTGACTTCTAAATTCTAGTTTTGCGTACAACTAATCTATCTATAGGTGACTAATGTATTTGCAATTGCCTGAAGTCTTATTCAACAACAACTTATGTGTTTTTTTTATTTGAAATGATTTACCCCATCAATGAAAAATGTTAATACTAACGTAATAATTGAGTTCTAAATTCTAGTTTTCTGAATATCTAGTTAATTTATTGTGGATAAATGTATTTTCAATTGTCTGAAGTCTTATTTAACAACAACTTATTTTTTTTTTTTTAATTTGAAATGATGTACCCCAACAATGAATAACGTTAATATTAACGTAATTTTTGACTTCTAAATTCTAGTTTTGCGTACAACTAATCTATCTATAGGTGACTAATGTATTTGCAATTGCCTGAAGTCTTATTCAACAACAACTTATGTGTTTTTTTTATTTGAAATGATTTACCCCATCAATGAAAAATGTTAATATTAACGTAATAATTGAATTCTAAATTCTAGTTTTCTGAACATCTAGTTAATTTATAGTGGATAAATGTATTTGCAATTGTCTGAAGTCTTCTTCATCAACATATTATGTTTTTTTTTTAATTTGAAATGATGTACCCCAACAATGAATAATGTTAATATCAACGTATTTATTGACTTCTAAATTCTAGTTTTGCGTACAACTAATCTATCTATAGTTGACTAATGTATTTGCAATTGTCTGAAGTCTTATTCATCAACAACTTATGTGTTTTTTTTATTTGAAATGATTTACCCCAACAATGAATAATGTTAATATCAATGTATTTATTGACTTCTAAATTCTAGTTTTGCGTACAACTAATCTATCTATAGGTGACTAATGTATTTGCAATTGTCTGAAGTCTTATTCAACAACAACTTATGTGTTTTTTTTATTTGAAATGATTTACCCCATCAATGAAAAATGTTAATACTAACGTAATAATTGAGTTCTAAATTCTAGTTTTCTGAATATCTAGTTAATTTATGGTGGAAAAATGTATTTTCAATTGTCTGAAGTCTTATTTAACAACAACTTATGTTTTTTTTTTAATTTGAAATGATGTACCCCAACAATGAATAATGTTAATATCAACGTATTTATTGACTTCTAAATTCTAGTTTTGCGTACAACTAATCTATCTATAGGTGACTAATGTATTTGCAATTGTCTGAAGTCTTATTCAACAACAACTTATGTTTTTTTTTTATTTGAAATGATTTACCCCATCAATGAAAAATGTTTTATTAACGTAATAATTGAGTTCTAAATTCTAGTTTTCTGAACATCTAGTTAATTTATAGTGGATAAATGTATTTGCAATTGTCTGAAGTCTTCTTCATCAACATATTATGTTTTTTTTTTAATTTGAAATGATGTACCCCAACAATGAATAATGTTAATATCAATGTATTTATTGACTTCTAAATTCTAGTTTTGCGTACAACTAATCTATCTATAGGTGACTGATGTATTTGCAATTGTCTGAAGTCTTATTCAACAACAACTTATGTGTTTTTTTTATTTGAAATGATTTACCCCATCAATGAAAAATGTTAATATTAACGTAATTTTTTAGTTTTAAATTCTGGTTTTTCTGATCATCTAGTTTATGTATAGTAGATAAATGTATTTGCAATTACCTGAAGTCTTATTCAACAACAACTTATGTGTTTTTTTTATTTGAAATGATTTACCCCATCAATGAAAAATGTTAAGACTAACGTAATAATTGAGTTCTAAATTCTAGTTTTCTGAATATCTAGTTAATTTATTGTGGATAAATGTATTTTCAATTGTCTGAAGTCTTCTTCATCAACATATTATGTTTTTTTTTTTAATTTGAAATGATGTACCCCAACAATGAATAATGTTAATATCAACGTATTTATTGACTTCTAAATTCTAGTTTTGCGTACAACTAATCTATCTATAGATGACTAATGTATTTGCAATTGTCTGAAGTCTTATTCATCAACAACTTATGTTTTTTTTTTATTTGAAATGATTTACCCCATCAATGAAAAATGTTTTATTAACGTCATAATTGAGTTCTAAATTCTAGTTTTCTGAACATCTAGTTAATTTATAGTGGATAAATGTATTTGCAATTGTCTGAAGTCTTATTCAACAACAACTTATGTGTTTTTTTTATTTGAAATGATTTACCCCATCAATGAAAAATGTTAATATCAACGTATTTATTGACTTCTAAATTCTAGTTTTGCGTACAACTAATCTATCTATAGGTGAGTAATGTATTTGCAATTGTCTGAAGTCTTATTCAACAACAACTTATGTGTTTTTTTTATTCGAAATGATTTACCCCATCAATGAAAAATGTTAATACTAATGTAATAATTGAGTTCTAAATTCTAGTTTTCTGAATATCTAGTTAATTTATTGTGGATAAATGTATTTTCAATTGTCTGAAGTCTTATTTAACAACAACTTATGTTTTTTTTTTAATTTGAAATGATGTACCCCAACAATGAATAACGTTAATATTAACGTAATTATTGACTTCTAAATTCTAGTTTTGCGTACAACTAATCTATCTATAGGTGACTAATGTATTTGCAATTGCCTGAAGTCTTATTCAACAACAACTTATGTGTTTTTTTTATTTGAAATGATTTACCCCATCAATGAAAAATGTTAATATTAACGTAATAATTGAATTCTAAATTCTAGTTTTCTGAACATCTAGTTAATTTATAGTGGATAAATGTATTTGCAATTGTCTGAAGTCTTCTTCATCAACATATTATGTTTTTTTTTTAATTTGAAATGATGTACCCCAACAATGAATAATGTTAATATCAACGTATTTATTGACTTCTAAATTCTAGTTTTGCGTACAACTAATCTATCTATAGATGACTAATGTATTTGCAATTGTCTGAAGTCTTATTCATCAACAACTTATGTGTTTTTTTTATTTGAAATGATTTACCCCATCAATGAAAAATGTTAATATTAACGTAATTTTTTAGTTTTAAATTCTGGTTTTTCTGATCATCTAGTTTATGTATAGTAGATAAATGTATTTGCAATTACCTGAAGTCTTATTCAACAACAACTTATGTGTTTTTTTTATTTGAAATGATTTACCCCATCAATGAAAAGTGTTAATACTAACGTAATAATTGAGTTCTAAATTCTAGTTTTCTGAATATCTAGTTAATTTATTGTGGATAAATGTATTTTCAATCGTCTGAAGTCTTATTTAACAACAATTTATGTTTTTTTTTTAATTTGAAACGATGTACCCCAACAATGAATAACGTTAATATTAACGTAATTATTGACTTCTAAATTCTAGTTTTGCGTACAACTAATCTATCTATAGGTGACTAATGTATTTGCAATTGCCTGAAGTCTTATTCAACAACAACTTATGTGTTTTTTTTATTTGAAATGATTTACCCCATCAATGAAAAATGTTAATATTAACGTAATTTTTTAGTTTTAAATTCTGGTTTTTCTGATCATCTAGTTTATGTATAGTAGATAACTGTATTTGCAATTACCTGAAGTCTTATTCAACAACAACTTATGTGTTTTTTTTATTTGAAATGATTTACCCCATCAATGAAAAATGTTAAGACTAACGTAATAATTGAGTTCTAAAATCTAGTTTTCTGAATATCTAGTTAATTTATTGTGGATAAATGTATTTTCAATTGTCTGAAGTCTTCTTCATCAACATATTATGTTTTTTTTTTAATTTGAAATGATGTACCCCAACAATGAATAATGTTAATATCAACGTATTTATTGACTTCTAAATTCTAGTTTTGCGTACAACTAATCTATCTATAGATGACTAATGTATTTGCAATTGTCTGAAGTCTTATTCATCAACAACTTATGTTTTTTTTTTATTTGAAATGATTTACCCCATCAATGAAAAATGTTTTATTAACGTCATAATTGAGTTCTAAATTCTAGTTTTCTGAACATCTAGTTAATTTATAGTGGATAAATGTATTTGCAATTGTCTGAAGTCTTCTTCATCAACATATTATGTTTTTTTTTTTAATTTGAAATGATGTACCCCAACAATGAATAATGTTAATATCAACGTATTTATTGACTTCTAAATTCTAGTTTTGCGTACAACTAATCTATCTATAGGTGACTAATGTATTTGCAATTGTCTGAAGTCTTATTCATCAACATATTATGTTTATTCTTTAATTTGAAATGATGTAACCCAACAATGAATAATGTTAATATTAACGTAATAATTGAGTTCTAAATTCTAGTTTTCTGAACATCTAGTTAATTTATAGTGGATAAATGTATTTGCAATTGTCTGAAGTCTTCTTCATCAACATATTATGTTTTTTTTTTAATTTGAAATGATGTACCCCAACAATGAATAATGTTAATATCAATGTATTTATTGACTTCTAAATTCTAGTTTTGCGTACAACTAATCTATCTATAGGTGACTAATGTATTTGCAATTGTCTGAAGTCTTATTCAACAACAACTTATGTGTTTTTTTTATTTGAAATGATTTACCCCATCAATGAAAAATGTTTTATTAACGTAATAATTGAGTTCTAAATTCTAGTTTTCTGAACATCTAGTTAATTTATAGTGGATAAATGTATTTGCAATTGTCTGAAGTCTTCTTCATCAACATATTATGTTTTTTTTTTAATTTGAAATGATGTACCCCAACAATGAATAATGTTAATATCAACGTATTTATTGACTTCTAAATTCTAGTTTTGCGTACAACTAATCTATCTATAGGTGACTAATGTATTTGCAATTGTCTGAAGTCTTATTCATCAACAACTTATGTGTTTTTTTTATTTGAAATGATTTACCCCATCAATGAAAAATGTTAATATTAACGTAATTTTTGAGTTTTAAATTCTGGTTTTTCTGATCATCTAGTTTATGTATAGTAGATAAATGTATTTGCAATTACCTGAAGTCTTATTCAACAACAACTTATGTGTTTTTTTTATTTGAAATGATTTACCCCATCAATGAAAAATGTTAATATTAACGTAATAATTGAATTCTAAATTCTAGTTTTCTGAACATCTAGTTAATTTATAGTGGATAAATGTATTTGCAATTGTCTGAAGTCTTCTTCATCAACATATTATGTTTTTTTTTTAATTTGAAATGATGTACCCCAACAATGAATAATGTTAATATCAACGTATTTATTGACTTCTAAATTCTAGTTTTGCGTACAACTAATCTATCTATAGTTGACTAATGTATTTGCAATTGTCTGAAGTCTTATTCATCAACAACTTATGTGTTTTTTTTATTTGAAATGATTTACCCCAACAATGAATAATGTTAATATCAATGTATTTATTGACTTCTAAATTCTAGTTTTGCGTACAACTAATCTATCTATAGGTGACTAATGTATTTGCAATTGTCTGAAGTCTTATTCAACAACAACTTATGTGTTTTTTTTATTTGAAATGATTTACCCCATCAATGAAAAATGTTAATACTAACGTAATAATTGAGTTCTAAATTCTAGTTTTCTGAATATCTAGTTAATTTATGGTGGAAAAATGTATTTTCAATTGTCTGAAGTCTTATTTAACAACAACTTATGTTTTTTTTTTAATTTGAAATGATGTACCCCAACAATGAATAATGTTAATATCAACGTATTTATTGACTTCTAAATTCTAGTTTTGCGTACAACTAATCTATCTATAGGTGACTAATGTATTTGCAATTGTCTGAAGTCTTATTCAACAACAACTTATGTGTTTTTTTTATTTGAAATGATTTACCCCATCAATGAAAAATGTTTTATTAACGTAATAATTGAGTTCTAAATTCTAGTTTTCTGAACATCTAGTTAATTTATAGTGGATAAATGTATTTGCAATTGTCTGAAGTCTTCTTCATCAACATATTATGTTTTTTTTTTAATTTGAAATGATGTACCCCAACAATGAATAATGTTAATATCAATGTATTTATTGACTTCTAAATTCTAGTTTTGCGTACAACTAATCTATCTATAGGTGACTGATGTATTTGCAATTGTCTGAAGTCTTATTCAACAACAACTTATGTGTTTTTTTTATTTGAAATGATTTACCCCATCAATGAAAAATGTTAATATTAACGTAATTTTTTAGTTTTAAATTCTGGTTTTTCTGATCATCTAGTTTATGTATAGTAGATAAATGTATTTGCAATTACCTGAAGTCTTATTCAACAACAACTTATGTGTTTTTTTTATTTGAAATGATTTACCCCATCAATGAAAAATGTTAAGACTAACGTAATAATTGAGTTCTAAATTCTAGTTTTCTGAATATCTAGTTAATTTATTGTGGATAAATGTATTTTCAATTGTCTGAAGTCTTCTTCATCAACATATTATGTTTTTTTTTTAATTTGAAATGATGTACCCCAACAATGAATAATGTTAATATCAACGTATTTATTGACTTCTAAATTCTAGTTTTGCGTACAACTAATCTATCTATAGGTGACTAATGTATTTGCAATTGTCTGAAGTCTTATTCATCAACAACTTATGTGTTTTTTTTATTTGAAATGATTTACCCCATCAATGAAAAATGTTAATATTAACGTAATTTTTGAGTTTTAAATTCTGGTTTTTCTGATCATCTAGTTTATGTATAGTAGATAAATGTATTTGCAATTACCTGAAGTCTTATTCAACAACAACTTATGTGTTTTTTTTATTTGAAATGATTTACCCCATCAATGAAAAATGTTTTATTAACGTAATAATTGAGTTCTAAATTCTAGTTTTCTGAACATCTAGTTAATTTATAGTGGATAAATGTATTTGCAATTGTCTGAAGTCTTCTTCATCAACATATTATGTTTTTTTTTTAATTTGAAATGATGTACCCCAACAATGAATAATGTTAATATCAATGTATTTATTGACTTCTAAATTCTAGTTTTGCGTACAACTAATCTATCTATAGGTGACTAATGTATTTGCAATTGTCTGAAGTCTTATTCAACAACAACTTATGTGTTTTTTTTATTTGAAATGATTTACCCCATCAATGAAAAATGTTTTATTAACGTAATAATTGAGTTCTAAATTCTAGTTTTCTGAACATCTAGTTAATTTATAGTGGATAAATGTATTTGCAATTGTCTGAAGTCTTCTTCATCAACATATTATGTTTTTTTTTTAATTTGAAATGATGTACCCCAACAATGAATAATGTTAATATCAATGTATTTATTGACTTCTAAATTCTAGTTTTGCGTACAACTAATCTATCTATAGGTGACTTATGTATTTGCAATTGTCTGAAGTCTTATTCAACAACAACTTATGTGTTTTTTTTATTTGAAATGATTTACCCCATCAATGAAAAATGTTTTATTAACGTAATTATTGAGTTCTAAATTCTAGTTTTCTGAACATCTAGTTAATTTATAGTGGATAAATGTATTTGCAATTGTCTGAAGTCTTCTTCATCAACATATTATGTTTTTTTTTTAATTTGAAATGATGTACCCCAACAATGAATAATGTTAATATCAACGTATTTATTGACTTCTAAATTCTAGTTTTGCGTACAACTAATCTATCTATATGTGACTAATGTATTTGCAATTGTCTGAAGTCTTATTCATCAACATATTATGTTTATTCTTTAATTTGAAATGATGTAACCCAACAATGAATAATGTTAATATTAACGTAATAATTGAGTTCTAAATTCTAGTTTTCTGAACATCTAGTTAATTTATAGTGGATAAATGTATTTGCAATTGTCTGAAGTCTTCTTCATCAACATATTATGTTTTTTTTTTAATTTGAAATGATGTACCCCAACAATGAATAATGTTAATATCAATGTATTTATTGACTTCTAAATTCTAGTTTTGCGTACAACTAATCTATCTATAGGTGACTAATGTATTTGCAATTGTCTGAAGTCTTATTCAACAACAACTTATGTGTTTTTTTTATTTGAAATGATTTACCCCATCAATGAAAAATGTTTTATTAACGTAATAATTGAGTTCTAAATTCTAGTTTTCTGAACATCTAGTTAATTTATAGTGGATAAATGTATTTGCAATTGTCTGAAGTCTTCTTCATCAACATATTATGTTTTTTTTTTAATTTGAAATGATGTACCCCAACAATGAATAATGTTAATATCAACGTATTTATTGACTTCTAAATTCTAGTTTTGCGTACAACTAATCTATCTATAGGTGACTAATGTATTTGCAATTGTCTGAAGTCTTATTCATCAACAACTTATGTGTTTTTTTTATTTGAAATGATTTACCCCATCAATGAAAAATGTTAATATTAACGTAATTTTTGAGTTTTAAATTCTGGTTTTTCTGATCATCTAGTTTATGTATAGTAGATAAATGTATTTGCAATTACCTGAAGTCTTATTCAACAACAACTTATGTGTTTTTTTTATTTGAAATGATTTACCCCATCAATGAAAAATGTTTTATTAACGTAATAATTGAGTTCTAAATTCTAGTTTTCTGAACATCTAGTTAATTTATAGTGGATAAATGTATTTGCAATTGTCTGAAGTCTTCTTCATCAACATATTATGTTTTTTTTTTAATTTGAAATGATGTACCCCAACAATGAATAATGTTAATATCAACGTATTTATTGACTTCTAAATTCTAGTTTTGCGTACAACTAATCTATCTATAGGTGACTAATGTATTTGCAATTGTCTGAAGTCTTATTCAACAACAACTTATGTGTTTTTTTTATTTGAAATGATTTACCCCATCAATGAAAAATGTTTTATTAACGTAATAATTGAGTTCTAAATTCTAGTTTTCTGAACATCTAGTTAATTTATAGTGGATAAATGTATTTGCAATTGTCTGAAGTCTTCTTCATCAACATATTATGTTTTTTTTTTAATTTGAAATGATGTACCCCAACAATGAATAATGTTAATATCAACGTATTTATTGACTTCTAAATTCTAGTTTTGCGTACAACTAATCGATCTATAGGTGACTAATGTATTTGCAATTGTCTGAAGTCTTATTCATCAACATATTATGTTTATTCTTTAATTTGAAATGATGTAACCCAACAATGAATAATGTTAATATTAACGTAATTTTTGAGTTTTAAATTCTGGTTTTTCTGATCATCTAGTTTATGTATAGTGGATAAATGTATTTGCAATTGTCTGAAGTCTTATTCATCAACATATTATGTGTTTTTTTTAATTTGAAATGATGTACCCCAACAATGAATAATGTTAATATCAACGTATTTATTGACTTCTAAATTCTAGTTTTGCGTACAACTAATCTATCTATAGGTGACTAATGTATTTGCAATTGTCTGAAGTCTTATTCAACAACAACTTATGTGTTTTTTTTATTTGAAATGATTTACCCCATCAATGAAAAATGTTTTATTAACGTAATAATTGAGTTCTAAATTCTAGTTTTCTGAACAGCTAGTTAATTTATAGTGGATAAATGTATTTGCAATTGTCTGAAGTCTTCTTCATCAACATATTATGTTTTTTTTTTAATTTGAAATGATGTACCCCAACAATGAATAATGTTAATATCAATGTATTTATTGACTTCTAAATTCTAGTTTTGCGTACAACTAATCTATCTATAGGTGACTGATGTATTTGCAATTGTCTGAAGTCTTATTCAACAACAACTTATGTGTTTTTTTTATTTGAAATGATTTACCCCATCAATGAAAAATGTTAATATTAACGTAATTTTTTAGTTTTAAATTCTGGTTTTTCTGATCATCTAGTTTATGTATAGTAGATAAATGTATTTGCAATTACCTGAAGTCTTATTCAACAACAACTTATGTGTTTTTTTTATTTGAAATGATTTACCCCATCAATGAAAAATGTTAAGACTAACGTAATAATTGAGTTCTAAATTCTAGTTTTCTGAATATCTAGTTAATTTATTGTGGATAAATGTATTTTCAATTGTCTGAAGTCTTCTTCATCAACATATTATGTTTTTTTTTTAATTTGAAATGATGTACCCCAACAATGAATAATGTTAATATCAACGTATTTATTGACTTCTAAATTCTAGTTTTGCGTACAACTAATCTATCTATAGATGACTAATGTATTTGCAATTGTCTGAAGTCTTATTCATCAACAACTTATGTTTTTTTTTTATTTGAAATGATTTACCCTATCAATGAAAAATGTTTTATTAACGTCATAATTGAGTTCTAAATTCTAGTTTTCTGAACATCTAGTTAATTTATAGTGGATAAATGTATTTGCAATTGTCTGAAGTCTTATTCAACAACAACTTATGTGTTTTTTTTATTTGAAATGATTTACCCCATCAATGAAAAATGTTAATATCAACGTATTTATTGACTTCTAAATTCTAGTTTTGCGTACAACTAATCTATCTATAGGTGAGTAATGTATTTGCAATTGTCTGAAGTCTTATTCAACAACAACTTATGTGTTTTTTTTATTCGAAATGATTTACCCCATCAATGAAAAATGTTAATACTAATGTAATAATTGAATTCTAAATTCTAGTTTTCTGAACATCTAGTTAATTTATAGTGGATAAATGTATTTGCAATTGTCTGAAGTCTTATTCAACAACAACTTATGTGTTTTTTTTATTTGAAATGATTTACCCCATCAATGAAAAATGTTTTATTAACGTAATAATTGAGTTCTAAATTCTAGTTTTCTGAACATCTAGTTAATTTATAGTGGATAAATGTATTTGCAATTGTCTGAAGTCTTCTTCATCAACATATTATGTTTTTTTTTTAATTTGAAATGATGTACCCCAACAATGAATAATGTTAATATCAATGTATTTATTGACTTCTAAATTCTAGTTTTGCGTACAACTAATCTATCTATAGGTGACTAATGTATTTGCAATTGTCTGAAGTCTTATTCAACAACAACTTATGTGTTTTTTTTATTTGAAATGATTTACCCCATCAATGAAAAATGTTTTATTAACGTAATAATTGAGTTCTAAATTCTAGTTTTCTGAACATCTAGTTAATTTATAGTGGATAAATGTATTTGCAATTGTCTGAAGTCTTCTTCATCAACATATTATGTTTTTTTTTTAATTTGAAATGATGTACCCCAACAATGAATAATGTTAATATCAACGTATTTATTGACTTCTAAATTCTAGTTTTGCGTACAACTAATCTATCTATAGGTGACTAATGTATTTGCAATTGTCTGAAGTCTTATTCATCAACAACTTATGTGTTTTTTTTATTTGAAATGATTTACCCCATCAATGAAAAATGTTAATATTAACGTAATTTTTGAGTTTTAAATTCTGGTTTTTCTGATCATCTAGTTTATGTATAGTAGATAAATGTATTTGCAATTACCTGAAGTCTTATTCAACAACAACTTATGTGTTTTTTTTATTTGAAATGATTTACCCCATCAATGAAAAATGTTTTATTAACGTAATAATTGAGTTCTAAATTCTAGTTTTCTGAACATCTAGTTAATTTATAGTGGATAAATGTATTTGCAATTGTCTGAAGTCTTCTTCATCAACATATTATGTTTTTTTTTTAATTTGAAATGATGTACCCCAACAATGAATAATGTTAATATCAACGTATTTATTGACTTCTAAATTCTAGTTTTGCGTACAACTAATCGATCTATAGGTGACTAATGTATTTGCAATTGTCTGAAGTCTTATTCATCAACATATTATGTTTATTCTTTAATTTGAAATGATGTAACCCAACAATGAATAATGTTAATATTAACGTAATTTTTGAGTTTTAAATTCTGGTTTTTCTGATCATCTAGTTTATGTATAGTGGATAAATGTATTTGCAATTGTCTGAAGTCTTATTCATCAACATATTATGTGTTTTTTTTAATTTGAAATGATGTACCCCAACAATGAATAATGTTAATATCAACGTATTTATTGACTTCTAAATTCTAGTTTTGCGTACAACTAATCTATCTATAGGTGACTAATGTATTTGCAATTGTCTGAAGTCTTATTCAACAACAACTTATGTGTTTTTTTTATTTGAAATGATTTACCCCATCAATGAAAAATGTTAATATTAACGTAATAATTGAATTCTAAATTCTAGTTTTCTGAACATCTAGTTAATTTATAGTGGATAAATGTATTTGCAATTGTCTGAAGTCTTCTTCATCAACATATTATGTTTTTTTTTTTAATTTGAAATGATGTACCCCAACAATGAATAATGTTAATATCAACGTATTTATTGACTTCTAAATTCTAGTTTTGCGTACATCTAATCTATCTATAGATGACTAATGTATTTGCAATTGTCTGAAGTCTTATTCATCAACAACTTATGTGTTTTTTTTATTTGAAATGATTTACCCCATCAATGAAAAATGTTAATATTAACGTAATTTTTTAGTTTTAAATTCTGGTTTTTCTGATCATCTAGTTTATGTATAGTAGATAAATGTATTTGCAATTACCTGAAGTCTTATTCAACAACAACTTATGTGTTTTTTTTATTTGAAATGATTTACCCCATCAATGAAAAATGTTAAGACTAACGTAATAATTGAGTTCTAAATTCTAGTTTTCTGAATATCTAGTTAATTTATTGTGGATAAATGTATTTTCAATTGTCTGAAGTCTTCTTCATCAACATATTATGTTTTTTTTTTAATTTGAAATGATGTACCCCAACAATGAATAATGTTAATATCAACGTATTTATTGACTTCTAAATTCTAGTTTTGCGTACAACTAATCTATCTATAGATGACTAATGTATTTGCAATTGTCTGAAGTCTTATTCATCAACAACTTATGTTTTTTTTTTATTTGAAATGATTTACCCCATCAATGAAAAATGTTTTATTAACGTCATAATTGAGTTCTAAATTCTAGTTTTCTGAACATCTAGTTAATTTATAGTGGATAAATGTATTTGCAATTGTCTGAAGTCTTATTCAACAACAACTTATGTGTTTTTTTTATTTGAAATGATTTACCCCATCAATGAAAAATGTTAATATCAACGTATTTATTGACTTCTAAATTCTAGTTTTGCGTACAACTAATCTATCTATAGGTGAGTAATGTATTTGCAATTGTCTGAAGTCTTATTCAACAACAACTTATGTGTTTTTTTTATTCGAAATGATTTACCCCATCAATGAAAAATGTTAATACTAATGTAATAATTGAGTTCTAAATTCTAGTTTTCTGAATATCTAGTTAATTTATTGTGGATAAATGTATTTTCAATTGTCTGAAGTCTTATTTAACAACAACTTATGTTTTTTTTTTAATTTGAAATGATGTACCCCAACAATGAATAACGTTAATATTAACGTAATTATTGACTTCTAAATTCTAGTTTTGCGTACAACTAATCTATCTATAGGTGACTAATGTATTTGCAATTGCCTGAAGTCTTATTCAACAACAACTTATGTGTTTTTTTTATTTGAAATGATTTACCCCATCAATGAAAAATGTTAATATTAACGTAATAATTGAATTCTAAATTCTAGTTTTCTGAACATCTAGTTAATTTATAGTGGATAAATGTATTTGCAATTGTCTGAAGTCTTCTTCATCAACATATTATGTTTTTTTTTTAATTTGAAATGATGTACCCCAACAATGAATAATGTTAATATCAACGTATTTATTGACTTCTAAATTCTAGTTTTGCGTACATCTAATCTATCTATAGATGACTAATGTATTTGCAATTGTCTGAAGTCTTATTCATCAACAACTTATGTGTTTTTTTTATTTGAAATGATTTACCCCATCAATCAAAAATGTTAATATTAACGTAATTTTTTAGTTTTAAATTCTGGTTTTTCTGATCATCTAGTTTATGTATAGTAGATAAATGTATTTGCAATTACCTGAAGTCTTATTCAACAACAACTTATGTGTTTTTTTTATTTGAAATGATTTACCCCATCAATGAAAAGTGTTAATACTAACGTAATAATTGAGTTCTAAATTCTAGTTTTCTGAATATCTAGTTAATTTATTGTGGATAAATGTATTTTCAATTGTCTGAAGTCTTATTTAACAACAATTTATGTTTTTTTTTTAATTTGAAATGATGTACCCCAACAATGAATAATGTTAATATCAACGTATTTATTGACTTCTAAATTCTAGTTTTGCGTACAACTAATCTATCTATAGATGACTAATGTATTTGCAATTGTCTGAAGTCTTATTCATCAACAACTTATGTTTTTTTTTTATTTGAAATGATTTACCCCATCAATGAAAAATGTTTTATTAACGTCATAATTGAGTTCTAAATTCTAGTTTTCTGAACATCTAGTTAATTTATAGTGGATAAATGTATTTGCAATTGTCTGAAGTCTTATTCAACAACAACTTATGTGTTTTTTTTATTTGAAATGATTTACCCCATCAATGAAAAATGTTAATATCAACGTATTTATTGACTTCTAAATTCTAGTTTTGCGTACAACTAATCTATCTATAGGTGAGTAATGTATTTGCAATTGTCTGAAGTCTTATTCAACAACAACTTATGTGTTTTTTTTATTCGAAATGATTTACCCCATCAATGAAAAATGTTAATACTAATGTAATAATTGAGTTCTAAATTCTGGTTTTTCTGATCATCTAGTTTATGTATAGTAGATAAATGTATTTGCAATTACCTGAAGTCTTATTCAACAACAACTTATGTGTTTTTTTTATTTGAAATGATTTACCCCATCAATGAAAAGTGTTAATACTAACGTAATAATTGAATTCTAAATTCTAGTTTTCTGAATATCTAGTTAATTTATTGTGGATAAATGTATTTTCAATTGTCTGAAGTCTTATTTAACAACAATTTATGTTTTTTTTTTAATTTGAAACGATGTACCCCAACAATGAATAACGTTAATATTAACGTAATTATTGACTTCTAAATTCTAGTTTTGCGTACAACTAATCTATCTATAGGTGACTAATGTATTTGCAATTGCCTGAAGTCTTATTCAACAACAACTTATGTGTTTTTTTTATTTGAAATGATTTACCCCATCAATGAAAAATGTTAATATTAACGTAATAATTGAATTCTAAATTCTAGTTTTCTGAACATCTAGTTAATTTATAGTGGATAAATGTATTTGCAATTGTCTGAAGTCTTATTCAACAACAACTTATGTGTTTTTTTTATTTGAAATGATTTACCCCATCAATGAAAAATGTTTTATTAACGTAATAATTGAGTTCTAAATTCTAGTTTTCTGAACATCTAGTTAATTTATAGTGGATAAATGTATTTGCAATTGTCTGAAGTCTTCTTCATCAACATATTATGTTTTTTTTTTAATTTGAAATGATGTACCCCAACAATGAATAATGTTAATATCAATGTATTTATTGACTTCTAAATTCTAGTTTTGCGTACAACTAATCTATCTATAGGTGACTAATGTATTTGCAATTGTCTGAAGTCTTATTCAACAACAACTTATGTGTTTTTTTTATTTGAAATGATTTACCCCATCAATGAAAAATGTTTTATTAACGTAATAATTGAGTTCTAAATTCTAGTTTTCTGAACATCTAGTTAATTTATAGTGGATAAATGTATTTGCAATTGTCTGAAGTCTTCTTCATCAACATATTATGTTTTTTTTTTAATTTGAAATGATGTACCCCAACAATGAATAATGTTAATATCAACGTATTTATTGACTTCTAAATTCTAGTTTTGCGTACAACTAATCTATCTATAGGTGACTAATGTATTTGCAATTGTCTGAAGTCTTATTCATCAACAACTTATGTGTTTTTTTTATTTGAAATGATTTACCCCATCAATGAAAAATGTTAATATTAACGTAATTTTTGAGTTTTAAATTCTGGTTTTTCTGATCATCTAGTTTATGTATAGTAGATAAATGTATTTGCAATTACCTGAAGTCTTATTCAACAACAACTTATGTGTTTTTTTTATTTGAAATGATTTACCCCATCAATGAAAAATGTTTTATTAACGTAATAATTGAGTTCTAAATTCTAGTTTTCTGAACATCTAGTTAATTTATAGTGGATAAATGTATTTGCAATTGTCTGAAGTCTTCTTCATCAACATATTATGTTTTTTTTTTAATTTGAAATGATGTACCCCAACAATGAATAATGTTAATATCAACGTATTTATTGACTTCTAAATTCTAGTTTTGCGTACAACTAATCGATCTATAGGTGACTAATGTATTTGCAATTGTCTGAAGTCTTATTCATCAACATATTATGTTTATTCTTTAATTTGAAATGATGTAACCCAACAATGAATAATGTTAATATTAACGTAATTTTTGAGTTTTAAATTCTGGTTTTTCTGATCATCTAGTTTATGTATAGTGGATAAATGTATTTGCAATTGTCTGAAGTCTTATTCATCAACATATTATGTGTTTTTTTTAATTTGAAATGATGTACCCCAACAATGAATAATGTTAATATCAACGTATTTATTGACTTCTAAATTCTAGTTTTGCGTACAACTAATCTATCTATAGGTGACTAATGTATTTGCAATTGTCTGAAGTCTTATTCAACAACAACTTATGTGTTTTTTTTATTTGAAATGATTTACCCCATCAATGAAAAATGTTAATATTAACGTAATAATTGAATTCTAAATTCTAGTTTTCTGAACATCTAGTTAATTTATAGTGGATAAATGTATTTGCAATTGTCTGAAGTCTTCTTCATCAACATATTATGTTTTTTTTTTAATTTGAAATGATGTACCCCAACAATGAATAATGTTAATATCAACGTATTTATTGACTTCTAAATTCTAGTTTTGCGTACATCTAATCTATCTATAGATGACTAATGTATTTGCAATTGTCTGAAGTCTTATTCATCAACAACTTATGTGTTTTTTTTATTTGAAATGATTTACCCCATCAATGAAAAATGTTAATATTAACGTAATTTTTTAGTTTTAAATTCTGGTTTTTCTGATCATCTAGTTTATGTATAGTAGATAAATGTATTTGCAATTACCTGAAGTCTTATTCAACAACAACTTATGTGTTTTTTTTATTTGAAATGATTTACCCCATCAATGAAAAATGTTAAGACTAACGTAATAATTGAGTTCTAAATTCTAGTTTTCTGAATATCTAGTTAATTTATTGTGGATAAATGTATTTTCAATTGTCTGAAGTCTTCTTCATCAACATATTATGTTTTTTTTTTAATTTGAAATGATGTACCCCAACAATGAATAATGTTAATATCAACGTATTTATTGACTTCTAAATTCTAGTTTTGCGTACAACTAATCTATCTATAGATGACTAATGTATTTGCAATTGTCTGAAGTCTTATTCATCAACAACTTATGTTTTTTTTTTATTTGAAATGATTTACCCCATCAATGAAAAATGTTTTATTAACGTCATAATTGAGTTCTAAATTCTAGTTTTCTGAACATCTAGTTAATTTATAGTGGATAAATGTATTTGCAATTGTCTGAAGTCTTATTCAACAACAACTTATGTGTTTTTTTTATTTGAAATGATTTACCCCATCAATGAAAAATGTTAATATCAACGTATTTATTGACTTCTAAATTCTAGTTTTGCGTACAACTAATCTATCTATAGGTGAGTAATGTATTTGCAATTGTCTGAAGTCTTATTCAACAACAACTTATGTGTTTTTTTTATTCGAAATGATTTACCCCATCAATGAAAAATGTTAATACTAATGTAATAATTGAGTTCTAAATTCTAGTTTTCTGAATATCTAGTTAATTTATTGTGGATAAATGTATTTTCAATTGTCTGAAGTCTTATTTAACAACAACTTATGTTTTTTTTTTAATTTGAAATGATGTACCCCAACAATGAATAACGTTAATATTAACGTAATTATTGACTTCTAAATTCTAGTTTTGCGTACAACTAATCTATCTATAGGTGACTAATGTATTTGCAATTGCCTGAAGTCTTATTCAACAACAACTTATGTGTTTTTTTTATTTGGAATGATTTACCCCATCAATGAAAAATGTTAATATTAACGTAATAATTGAATTCTAAATTCTAGTTTTCTGAACATCTAGTTAATTTATAGTGGATAAATGTATTTGCAATTGTCTGAAGTCTTCTTCATCAACATATTATGTTTTTTTTTTAATTTGAAATGATGTACCCCAACAATGAATAATGTTAATATCAACGTATTTATTGACTTCTAAATTCTAGTTTTGCGTACATCTAATCTATCTATAGATGACTAATGTATTTGCAATTGTCTGAAGTCTTATTCATCAACAACTTATGTGTTTTTTTTATTTGAAATGATTTACCCCATCAATGAAAAATGTTAATATTAACGTAATTTTTTAGTTTTAAATTCTGGTTTTTCTGATCATCTAGTTTATGTATAGTAGATAAATGTATTTGCAATTACCTGAAGTCTTATTCAACAACAACTTATGTGTTTTTTTTATTTGAAATGATTTACCCCATCAATGAAAAGTGTTAATACTAACGTAATAATTGAGTTCTAAATTCTAGTTTTCTGAATATCTAGTTAATTTATTGTGGATAAATGTATTTTCAATTGTCTGAAGTCTTATTTAACAACAATTTATGTTTTTTTTTTAATTTGAAACGATGTACCCCAACAATGAATAACGTTAATATTAACGTAATAATTGACTTCTAAATTCTAGTTTTGCGTACAACTAATCTATCTATAGGTGACTAATGTATTTGCAATTGCCTGAAGTCTTATTCAACAACAACTTATGTGTTTTTTTTATTTGAAATGATTTACCCCATCAATGAAAAATGTTAATATTAACGTAATTTTTTAGTTTTAAATTCTGGTTTTTCTGATCATCTAGTTTATGTATAGTAGATAAATGTATTTGCAATTACCTGAAGTCTTATTCAACAACAACTTATGTGTTTTTTTTATTTGAAATGATTTACCCCATCAATGAAAAGTGTTAATACTAACGTAATAATTGAGTTCTAAATTCTAGTTTTCTGAATATCTAGTTAATTTATTGTGGATAAATGTATTTTCAATTGTCTGAAGTCTTATTTAACAACAATTTATGTTTTTTTTTTAATTTGAAATGATGTACCCCAACAATGAATAATGTTAATATCAACGTATTTATTGACTTCTAAATTCTAGTTTTGCGTACAACTAATCTATCTATAGATGACTAATGTATTTGCAATTGTCTGAAGTCTTATTCATCAACAACTTATGTTTTTTTTTTATTTGAAATGATTTACCCCATCAATGAAAAATGTTTTATTAACGTCATAATTGAGTTCTAAATTCTAGTTTTCTGAACATCTAGTTAATTTATAGTGGATAAATGTATTTGCAATTGTCTGAAGTCTTATTCAACAACAACTTATGTGTTTTTTTTATTTGAAATGATTTACCCCATCAATGAAAAATGTTAATATCAACGTATTTATTGACTTCTAAATTCTAGTTTTGCGTACAACTAATCTATCTATAGGTGAGTAATGTATTTGCAATTGTCTGAAGTCTTATTCAACAACAACTTATGTGTTTTTTTTATTCGAAATGATTTACCCCATCAATGAAAAATGTTAATACTAATGTAATAATTGAGTTCTAAATTCTGGTTTTTCTGATCATCTAGTTTATGTATAGTAGATAAATGTATTTGCAATTACCTGAAGTCTTATTCAACAACAACTTATGTGTTTTTTTTATTTGAAATGATTTACCCCATCAATGAAAAGTGTTAATACTAACGTAATTATTGACTTCTAAATTCTAGTTTTGCGTACAACTAATCTATCTATAGGTGACTAATGTATTTGCAATTGCCTGAAGTCTTATTCAACAACAACTTATGTGTTTTTTTTATTTGAAATGATTTACCCCATCAATGAAAAATGTTAATATTAACGTAATAATTGAATTCTAAATTCTAGTTTTCTGAACATCTAGTTAATTTATAGTGGATAAATGTATTTGCAATTGTCTGAAGTCTTATTCAACAACAACTTATGTGTTTTTTTTATTTGAAATGATTTACCCCATCAATGAAAAATGTTTTATTAACGTAATAATTGAGTTCTAAATTCTAGTTTTCTGAACATCTAGTTAATTTATAGTGGATAAATGTATTTGCAATTGTCTGAAGTCTTCTTCATCAACATATTATGTTTTTTTTTTAATTTGAAATGATGTACCCCAACAATGAATAATGTTAATATCAATGTATTTATTGACTTCTAAATTCTAGTTTTGCGTACAACTAATCTATCTATAGGTGACTAATGTATTTGCAATTGTCTGAAGTCTTATTCAACAACAACTTATGTGTTTTTTTTATTTGAAATGATTTACCCCATCAATGAAAAATGTTTTATTAACGTAATAATTGAGTTCTAAATTCTAGTTTTCTGAACATCTAGTTAATTTATAGTGGATAAATGTATTTGCAATTGTCTGAAGTCTTCTTCATCAACATATTATGTTTTTTTTTTAATTTGAAATGATGTACCCCAACAATGAATAATGTTAATATCAACGTATTTATTGACTTCTAAATTCTAGTTTTGCGTACAACTAATCTATCTATAGGTGACTAATGTATTTGCAATTGTCTGAAGTCTTATTCATCAACAACTTATGTGTTTTTTTTATTTGAAATGATTTACCCCATCAATGAAAAATGTTAATATTAACGTAATTTTTGAGTTTTAAATTCTGGTTTTTCTGATCATCTAGTTTATGTATAGTAGATAAATGTATTTGCAATTACCTGAAGTCTTATTCAACAACAACTTATGTGTTTTTTTTATTTGAAATGATTTACCCCATCAATGAAAAATGTTTTATTAACGTAATAATTGAGTTCTAAATTCTAGTTTTCTGAACATCTAGTTAATTTATAGTGGATAAATGTATTTGCAATTGTCTGAAGTCTTCTTCATCAACATATTATGTTTTTTTTTTAATTTGAAATGATGTACCCCAACAATGAATAATGTTAATATCAACGTATTTATTGACTTCTAAATTCTAGTTTTGCGTACAACTAATCGATCTATAGGTGACTAATGTATTTGCAATTGTCTGAAGTCTTATTCATCAACATATTATGTTTATTCTTTAATTTGAAATGATGTAACCCAACAATGAATAATGTTAATATTAACGTAATTTTTGAGTTTTAAATTCTGGTTTTTCTGATCATCTAGTTTATGTATAGTGGATAAATGTATTTGCAATTGTCTGAAGTCTTATTCATCAACATATTATGTGTTTTTTTTAATTTGAAATGATGTACCCCAACAATGAATAATGTTAATATCAACGTATTTATTGACTTCTAAATTCTAGTTTTGCGTACAACTAATCTATCTATAGGTGACTAATGTATTTGCAATTGTCTGAAGTCTTATTCAACAACAACTTATGTGTTTTTTTTATTTGAAATGATTTACCCCATCAATGAAAAATGTTAATATTAACGTAATAATTGAATTCTAAATTCTAGTTTTCTGAACATCTAGTTAATTTATAGTGGATAAATGTATTTGCAATTGTCTGAAGTCTTCTTCATCAACATATTATGTTTTTTTTTTAATTTGAAATGATGTACCCCAACAATGAATAATGTTAATATCAACGTATTTATTGACTTCTAAATTCTAGTTTTGCGTACATCTAATCTATCTATAGATGACTAATGTATTTGCAATTGTCTGAAGTCTTATTCATCAACAACTTATGTGTTTTTTTTATTTGAAATGATTTACCCCATCAATGAAAAATGTTAATATTAACGTAATTTTTTAGTTTTAAATTCTGGTTTTTCTGATCATCTAGTTTATGTATAGTAGATAAATGTATTTGCAATTACCTGAAGTCTTATTCAACAACAACTTATGTGTTTTTTTTATTTGAAATGATTTACCCCATCAATGAAAAATGTTAAGACTAACGTAATAATTGAGTTCTAAATTCTAGTTTTCTGAATATCTAGTTAATTTATTGTGGATAAATGTATTTTCAATTGTCTGAAGTCTTCTTCATCAACATATTATGTTTTTTTTTTAATTTGAAATGATGTACCCCAACAATGAATAATGTTAATATCAACGTATTTATTGACTTCTAAATTCTAGTTTTGCGTACAACTAATCTATCTATAGATGACTAATGTATTTGCAATTGTCTGAAGTCTTATTCATCAACAACTTATGTTTTTTTTTTATTTGAAATGATTTACCCCATCAATGAAAAATGTTTTATTAACGTCATAATTGAGTTCTAAATTCTAGTTTTCTGAACATCTAGTTAATTTATAGTGGATAAATGTATTTGCAATTGTCTGAAGTCTTATTCAACAACAACTTATGTGTTTTTTTTATTTGAAATGATTTACCCCATCAATGAAAAATGTTAATATCAACGTATTTATTGACTTCTAAATTCTAGTTTTGCGTACAACTAATCTATCTATAGGTGAGTAATGTATTTGCAATTGTCTGAAGTCTTATTCAACAACAACTTATGTGTTTTTTTTATTCGAAATGATTTACCCCATCAATGAAAAATGTTAATACTAATGTAATAATTGAGTTCTAAATTCTAGTTTTCTGAATATCTAGTTAATTTATTGTGGATAAATGTATTTTCAATTGTCTGAAGTCTTATTTAACAACAACTTATGTTTTTTTTTTAATTTGAAATGATGTACCCCAACAATGAATAACGTTAATATTAACGTAATTATTGACTTCTAAATTCTAGTTTTGCGTACAACTAATCTATCTATAGGTGACTAATGTATTTGCAATTGCCTGAAGTCTTATTCAACAACAACTTATGTGTTTTTTTTATTTGAAATGATTTACCCCATCAATGAAAAATGTTAATATTAACGTAATAATTGAATTCTAAATTCTAGTTTTCTGAACATCTAGTTAATTTATAGTGGATAAATGTATTTGCAATTGTCTGAAGTCTTCTTCATCAACATATTATGTTTTTTTTTTAATTTGAAATGATGTACCCCAACAATGAATAATGTTAATATCAACGTATTTATTGACTTCTAAATTCTAGTTTTGCGTACATCTAATCTATCTATAGATGACTAATGTATTTGCAATTGTCTGAAGTCTTATTCATCAACAACTTATGTGTTTTTTTTATTTGAAATGATTTACCCCATCAATGAAAAATGTTAATATTAACGTAATTTTTTAGTTTTAAATTCTGGTTTTTCTGATCATCTAGTTTATGTATAGTAGATAAATGTATTTGCAATTACCTGAAGTCTTATTCAACAACAACTTATGTGTTTTTTTTATTTGAAATGATTTACCCCATCAATGAAAAGTGTTAATACTAACGTAATAATTGAGTTCTAAATTCTAGTTTTCTGAATATCTAGTTAATTTATTGTGGATAAATGTATTTTCAATTGTCTGAAGTCTTATTTAACAACAATTTATGTTTTTTTTTTAATTTGAAACGATGTACCCCAACAATGAATAACGTTAATATTAACGTAATAATTGACTTCTAAATTCTAGTTTTGCGTACAACTAATCTATCTATAGGTGACTAATGTATTTGCAATTGCCTGAAGTCTTATTCAACAACAACTTATGTGTTTTTTTTATTTGAAATGATTTACCCCATCAATGAAAAATGTTAATATTAACGTTATAATTGAATTCTAAATTCTAGTTTTCTGAACATCTAGTTAATTTATAGTGGATAAATGTATTTGCAATTGTCTGAAGTCTTATTCAACAACAACTTATGTGTTTTTTTTAATTTGAAACGATGTACCCCAACAATGAATAACGTTAATATTAACGTAATTATTGACTTCTAAATTCTAGTTTTGCGTACAACTAATCTATCTATAGGTGACTAATGTATTTGCAATTGCCTGAAGTCTTATTCAACAACAACTTATGTGTTTTTTTTATTTGAAATGATTTACCCCATCAATGAAAAATGTTAATATTAACGTAATAATTGAATTCTAAATTCTAGTTTTCTGAACATCTAGTTAATTTATAGTGGATAAATGTATTTGCAATTGTCTGAAGTCTTATTCAACAACAACTTATGTGTTTTTTTTATTTGAAATGATTTACCCCATCAATGAAAAATGTTTTATTAACGTAATAATTGAGTTCTAAATTCTAGTTTTCTGAACATCTAGTTAATTTATAGTGGATAAATGTATTTGCAATTGTCTGAAGTCTTCTTCATCAACATATTATGTTTTTTTTTTAATTTGAAATGATGTACCCCCAACAATGAATAATGTTAATATCAATGTATTTATTGACTTCTAAATTCTAGTTTTGCGTACAACTAATCTATCTATAGGTGACTAATGTATTTGCAATTGTCTGAAGTCTTATTCAACAACAACTTATGTGTTTTTTTTATTTGAAATGATTTACCCCATCAATGAAAAATGTTTTATTAACGTAATAATTGAGTTCTAAATTCTAGTTTTCTGAACATCTAGTTAATTTATAGTGGATAAATGTATTTGCAATTGTCTGAAGTCTTCTTCATCAACATATTATGTTTTTTTTTTAATTTGAAATGATGTACCCCAACAATGAATAATGTTAATATCAACGTATTTATTGACTTCTAAATTCTAGTTTTGCGTACAACTAATCTATCTATAGGTGACTAATGTATTTGCAATTGTCTGAAGTCTTATTCATCAACAACTTATGTGTTTTTTTTATTTGAAATGATTTACCCCATCAATGAAAAATGTTAATATTAACGTAATTTTTGAGTTTTAAATTCTGGTTTTTCTGATCATCTAGTTTATGTATAGTAGATAAATGTATTTGCAATTACCTGAAGTCTTATTCAACAACAACTTATGTGTTTTTTTTATTTGAAATGATTTACCCCATCAATGAAAAATGTTTTATTAACGTAAAAATTGAGTTCTAAATTCTAGTTTTCTGAACATCTAGTTAATTTATAGTGGATAAATGTATTTGCAATTGTCTGAAGTCTTCTTCATCAACATATTATGTTTTTTTTTTAATTTGAAATGATGTACCCCAACAATGAATAATGTTAATATCAATGTATTTATTGACTTCTAAATTCTAGTTTTGCGTACAACTAATCTATCTATAGGTGACTAATGTATTTGCAATTGTCTGAAGTCTTATTCAACAACAACTTATGTGTTTTTTTTATTTGAAATGATTTACCCCATCAATGAAAAATGTTTTATTAACGTAATTATTGAGTTCTAAATTCTAGTTTTCTGAACATCTAGTTAATTTATAGTGGATAAATGTATTTGCAATTGTCTGAAGTCTTCTTTATCAACATATTATGTTTTTTTTTTAATTTGAAACGATGTACCCCAACAATGAATAACGTTAATATTAACGTAATTATTGACTTCTAAATTCTAGTTTTGCGTACAACTAATCTATCTATAGGTGACTAATGTATTTGCAATTGCCTGAAGTCTTATTCAACAACAACTTATGTGTTTTTTTTATTTGAAATGATTTACCCCATCAATGAAAAATGTTAATATTAACGTAATAATTGAATTCTAAATTCTAGTTTTCTGAACATCTAGTTAATTTATAGTGGATAAATGTATTTGCAATTGTCTGAAGTCTTCTTCATCAACATATTATGTTTTTTTTTTAATTTGAAATGATGTACCCCAACAATGAATAATGTTAATATCAACGTATTTATTGACTTCTAAATTCTAGTTTTGCGTACAACTAATCGATCTATAGGTGACTAATGTATTTGCAATTGTCTGAAGTCTTATTCATCAACATATTATGTTTATTCTTTAATTTGAAATGATGTAACCCAACAATGAATAATGTTAATATTAACGTAATTTTTGAGTTTTAAATTCTGGTTTTTCTGATCATCTAGTTTATGTATAGTGGATAAATGTATTTGCAATTGTCTGAAGTCTTATTCATCAACATATTATGTGTTTTTTTTAATTTGAAATGATGTACCCCAACAATGAATAATGTTAATATCAACGTATTTATTGACTTCTAAATTCTAGTTTTGCGTACAACTAATCTATCTATAGGTGACTAATGTATTTGCAATTGTCTGAAGTCTTATTCAACAACAACTTATGTGTTTTTTTTATTTGAAATGATTTACCCCATCAATGAAAAATGTTTTATTAACGTAATAATTGAGTTCTAAATTCTAGTTTTCTGAACAGCTAGTTAATTTATAGTGGATAAATGTATTTGCAATTGTCTGAAGTCTTCTTCATCAACATATTATGTTTTTTTTTTTAATTTGAAATGATGTACCCCAACAATGAATAATGTTAATATCAACGTATTTATTGACTTCTAAATTCTAGTTTTGCGTACAACTAATCTATCTATAGGTGAGTAATGTATTTGCAATTGTCTGAAGTCTTATTCAACAACAACTTATGTGTTTTTTTTATTTGAAATGATTTACCCCATCAATGAAAAATGTTAATACTAACGTAATAATTGAGTTCTAAATTCTAGTTTTCTGAATATCTAGTTAATTTATTGTGGATAAATGTATTTTCAATTGTCTGAAGTCTTCTTCATCAACAACTTATGTGTTTTTTTTATTTGAAATGATTTACCCCATCAATGAAAAATGTTAAGACTAACGTAATAATTGAGTTCTAAATTCTAGTTTTCTGAATATCTAGTTAATTTATGGTGGAAAAATGTATTTTCAATTGTCTGAAGTCTTATTTAACAACAACTTATGTTTTTTTTTTAATTTGAAATGATGTACCCCAACAATGAATAATGTTAATATCAACGTATTTATTGACTTCTAAATTCTAGTTTTGCGTACAACTAATCTATCTATAGGTGACTAATGTATTTGCAATTGTCTGAAGTCTTATTCAACAACAACTTATGTGTTTTTTTATTTGAAATGATTTACCCCCATCAATGAAAAATGTTTTATTAACGTAATAATTGAGTTCTAAATTCTAGTTTTCTGAACATCTAGTTAATTTATAGTGGATAAATGTATTTGCAATTGTCTGAAGTCTTCTTCATCAACATATTATGTTTTTTTTTTAATTTGAAATGATGTACTTCAACAATGAATAATGTTAATATCAACGTATTTATTGACTTCTAAATTCTAGTTTTGCGTACAACTAATCTATCTATAGGTGACTAATGTATTTGCAATTGTCTGAAGTCTTATTCAACAACAACTTATGTGTTTTTTTTTATTTGAAATGATTTACCCCATCAATGAAAAATGTTTTATTAACGTAATTATTGAGTTCTAAATTCTAGTTTTCTGAACATCTAGTTAATTTATAGTGGATAAATGTATTTGCAATTGTCTGAAGTCTTCTTTATCAACATATTATGTTTTTTTTTTAATTTGAAACGATGTACCCCAACAATGAATAACGTTAATATTAACGTAATTATTGACTTCTAAATTCTAGTTTTGCGTACAACTAATCTATCTATAGGTGACTAATGTATTTGCAATTGCCTGAAGTCTTATTCAACAACAACTTATGTGTTTTTTTTATTTGAAATGATTTACCCCATCAATGAAAAATGTTGAATATTAACGTAATAATTGAATTCTAAATTCTAGTTTTCTGAACATCTAGTTAATTTATAGTGGATAAATGTATTTGCAATTGTCTGAAGTCTTCTTCATCAACATATTATGTTTTTTTTTTAATTTGAAATGATGTACCCCAACAATGAATAATGTTAATATCAACGTATTTATTGACTTCTAAATTCTAGTTTTGCGTACAACTAATCGATCTATAGGTGACTAATGTATTTGCAATTGTCTGAAGTCTTATTCATCAACATATTATGTTTATTCTTTAATTTGAAATGATGTAACCCAACAATGAATAATGTTAATATTAACGTAATTTTTGAGTTTTAAATTCTGGTTTTTCTGATCATCTAGTTTATGTATAGTGGATAAATGTATTTGCAATTGTCTGAAGTCTTATTCATCAACATATTATGTGTTTTTTTTAATTTGAAATGATGTACCCCAACAATGAATAATGTTAATATCAACGTATTTATTGACTTCTAAATTCTAGTTTTGCGTACAACTAATCTATCTATAGGTGGACTAATGTATTTGCAATTGTCTGAAGTCTTATTCAACAACAACTTATGTGTTTTTTTTATTTGAAATGATTTACCCCATCAATGAAAAATGTTTTATTAACGTAATAATTGAGTTCTAAATTCTAGTTTTCTGAACAGCTAGTTAATTTATAGTGGATAAATGTATTTGCAATTGTCTGAAGTCTTCTTCATCAACATATTATGTTTTTTTTTTAATTTGAAATGATGTACCCCAACAATGAATAATGTTAATATCAACGTATTTATTGACTTCTAAATTCTAGTTTTGCGTACAACTAATCTATCTATAGGTGAGTAATGTATTTGCAATTGTCTGAAGTCTTATTCAACAACAACTTATGTGTTTTTTTTATTTGAAATGATTTACCCCATCAATGAAAAATGTTAATACTAACGTAATAATTGAGTTCTAAATTCTAGTTTTCTGAACATCTAGTTAATTTATTGTGGATAAATGTATTTTCAATTGTCTGAAGTCTTCTTCATCAACAACTTATGTGTTTTTTTTATTTGAAATGATTTACCCCATCAATGAAAAATGTTAATATCAATGTATTTATTGACTTCTAAATTCTAGTTTTGCGTACATCTAATCTATCTATAGATGACTAATGTATTTGCAATTGTCTGAAGTCTTATTCATCAACAACTTATGTGTTTTTTTTATTTGAAATGATTTACCCTATCAATGAAAAATGTTAATATTAACGTAATTTTTTAGTTTTAAATTCTGGTTTTTCTGATCATCTAGTTTATGTATAGTAGATAAATGTATTTGCAATTACCTGAAGTCTTATTCAACAACAACTTATGTGTTTTTTTTATTTGAAATGATTTACCCCATCAATGAAAAGTGTTAATACTAACGTAATAATTGAGTTCTAAATTCTAGTTTTCTGAATATCTAGTTAATTTATTGTGGATAAATGTATTTTCAATTGTCTGAAGTCTTATTTAACAACAATTTATGTTTTTTTTTTAATTTGAAACGATGTACCCCAACAATGAATAACGTTAATATTAACGTAATAATTGACTTCTAAATTCTAGTTTTGCGTACAACTAATCTATCTATAGGTGACTAATGTATTTGCAATTGCCTGAAGTCTTATTCAACAACAACTTATGTGTTTTTTTTATTTGAAATGATTTACCCCATCAATGAAAAATGTTAATATTAACGTTATAATTGAATTCTAAATTCTAGTTTTCTGAACATCTAGTTAATTTATAGTGGATAAATGTATTTGCAATTGTCTGAAGTCTTATTCAACAACAACTTATGTGTTTTTTTTAATTTGAAACGATGTACCCCAACAATGAATAACGTTAATATTAACGTAATTATTGACTTCTAAATTCTAGTTTTGCGTACAACTAATCTATCTATAGGTGACTAATGTATTTGCAATTGCCTGAAGTCTTATTCAACAACAACTTATGTGTTTTTTTTATTTGAAATGATTTACCCCATCAATGAAAAATGTTAATATTAACGTAATAATTGAATTCTAAATTCTAGTTTTCTGAACATCTAGTTAATTTATAGTGGATAAATGTATTTGCAATTGTCTGAAGTCTTATTCAACAACAACTTATGTGTTTTTTTTATTTGAAATGATTTACCCCATCAATGAAAAATGTTTTATTAACGTAATAATTGAGTTCTAAATTCTAGTTTTCTGAACATCTAGTTAATTTATAGTGGATAAATGTATTTGCAATTGTCTGAAGTCTTCTTCATCAACATATTATGTTTTTTTTTTAATTTGAAATGATGTACCCCAACAATGAATAATGTTAATATCAATGTATTTATTGACTTCTAAATTCTAGTTTTGCGTACAACTAATCTATCTATAGGTGACTAATGTATTTGCAATTGTCTGAAGTCTTATTCAACAACAACTTATGTGTTTTTTTTATTTGAAATGATTTACCCCATCAATGAAAAATGTTTTATTAACGTAATAATTGAGTTCTAAATTCTAGTTTTTCTGAACATCTAGTTAATTTATAGTGGATAAATGTATTTGCAATTGTCTGAAGTCTTCTTCATCAACATATTATGTTTTTTTTTTAATTTGAAATGATGTACCCCAACAATGAATAATGTTAATATCAACGTATTTATTGACTTCTAAATTCTAGTTTTGCGTACAACTAATCTATCTATAGGTGACTAATGTATTTGCAATTGTCTGAAGTCTTATTCATCAACAACTTATGTGTTTTTTTTTATTTGAAATGATTTACCCCATCAATGAAAAATGTTAATATTAACGTAATTTTTGAGTTTTAAATTCTGGTTTTTCTGATCATCTAGTTTATGTATAGTAGATAAATGTATTTGCAATTACCTGAAGTCTTATTCAACAACAACTTATGTGTTTTTTTTATTTGAAATGATTTACCCCATCAATGAAAAATGTTTTATTAACGTAAAAATTGAGTTCTAAATTCTAGTTTTCTGAACATCTAGTTAATTTATAGTGGATAAATGTATTTGCAATTGTCTGAAGTCTTCTTCATCAACAATATTATGTTTTTTTTTTAATTTGAAATGATGTACCCCAACAATGAATAATGTTAATATCAATGTATTTATTGACTTCTAAATTCTAGTTTTGCGTACAACTAATCTATCTATAGGTGACTAATGTATTTGCAATTGTCTGAAGTCTTATTCAACAACAACTTATGTGTTTTTTTTATTTGAAATGATTTACCCCATCAATGAAAAATGTTTTATTAACGTAATTATTGAGTTCTAAATTCTAGTTTTCTGAACATCTAGTTAATTTATAGTGGATAAATGTATTTGCAATTGTCTGAAGTCTTCTTTATCAACATATTATGTTTTTTTTTTAATTTGAAACGATGTACCCCAACAATGAATAACGTTAATATTAACGTAATTATTGACTTCTAAATTCTAGTTTTGCGTACAACTAATCTATCTATAGGTGACTAATGTATTTGCAATTGCCTGAAGTCTTATTCAACAACAACTTATGTGTTTTTTTTATTTGAAATGATTTACCCCATCAATGAAAAATGTTAATATTAACGTAATAATTGAATTCTAAATTCTAGTTTTCTGAACATCTAGTTAATTTATAGTGGATAAATGTATTTGCAATTGTCTGAAGTCTTCTTCATCAACATATTATGTTTTTTTTTTAATTTGAAATGATGTACCCCAACAATGAATAATGTTAATATCAACGTATTTATTGACTTCTAAATTCTAGTTTTGCGTACAACTAATCGATCTATAGGTGACTAATGTATTTGCAATTGTCTGAAGTCTTATTCATCAACATATTATGTTTATTCTTTAATTTGAAATGATGTAACCCAACAATGAATAATGTTAATATTAACGTAATTTTTGAGTTTTAAATTCTGGTTTTTCTGATCATCTAGTTTATGTATAGTGGATAAATGTATTTGCAATTGTCTGAAGTCTTATTCATCAACATATTATGTGTTTTTTTTAATTTGAAATGATGTACCCCCAACAATGAATAATGTTAATATCAACGTATTTATTGACTTCTAAATTCTAGTTTTGCGTACAACTAATCTATCTATAGGTGACTAATGTATTTGCAATTGTCTGAAGTCTTATTCAACAACAACTTATGTGTTTTTTTTATTTGAAATGATTTACCCCATCAATGAAAAATGTTTTATTAACGTAATAATTGAGTTCTAAATTCTAGTTTTCTGAACAGCTAGTTAATTTATAGTGGATAAATGTATTTGCAATTGTCTGAAGTCTTCTTCATCAACATATTATGTTTTTTTTTTAATTTGAAATGATGTACCCCAACAATGAATAATGTTAATATCAACGTATTTATTGACTTCTAAATTCTAGTTTTGCGTACAACTAATCTATCTATAGGTGAGTAATGTATTTGCAATTGTCTGAAGGTCTTATTCAACAACAACTTATGTGTTTTTTTTATTTGAAATGATTTACCCCATCAATGAAAAATGTTAATACTAACGTAATAATTGAGTTCTAAATTCTAGTTTTCTGAATATCTAGTTAATTTATTGTGGATAAATGTATTTTCAATTGTCTGAAGTCTTCTTCATCAACAACTTATGTGTTTTTTTTATTTGAAATGATTTACCCCATCAATGAAAAATGTTAAGACTAACGTAATAATTGAGTTCTAAATTCTAGTTTTCTGAATATCTAGTTAATTTATGGTGGAAAAATGTATTTTCAATTGTCTGAAGTCTTATTTAACAACAACTTATGTTTTTTTTTTAATTTGAAATGATGTACCCCAACAATGAATAATGTTAATATCAACGTATTTATTGACTTCTAAATTCTAGTTTTGCGTACAACTAATCTATCTATAGGTGACTAATGTATTTGCAATTGTCTGAAGTCTTATTCAACAACAACTTATGTGTTTTTTTATTTGAAATGATTTACCCCATCAATGAAAAATGTTTTATTAACGTAATAATTGAGTTCTAAATTCTAGTTTTCTGAACATCTAGTTAATTTATAGTGGATAAATGTATTTGCAATTGTCTGAAGTCTTCTTCATCAACATATTATGTTTTTTTTTTAATTTGAAATGATGTACTTCAACAATGAATAATGTTAATATCAACGTATTTATTGACTTCTAAATTCTAGTTTTGCGTACAACTAATCTATCTATAGGTGACTAATGTATTTGCAATTGTCTGAAGTCTTATTCAACAACAACTTATGTGTTTTTTTTATTTGAAATGATTTACCCCATCAATGAAAAATGTTTTATTAACGTAATTATTGAGTTCTAAATTCTAGTTTTCTGAACATCTAGTTAATTTATAGTGGATAAATGTATTTGCAATTGTCTGAAGTCTTCTTTATCAACATATTATGTTTTTTTTTTAATTTGAAACGATGTACCCCAACAATGAATAACGTTAATATTAACGTAATTATTGACTTCTAAATTCTAGTTTTGCGTACAACTAATCTATCTATAGGTGACTAATGTATTTGCAATTGCCTGAAGTCTTATTCAACAACAACTTATGTGTTTTTTTTATTTGAAATGATTTACCCCATCAATGAAAAATGTTAATATTAACGTAATAATTGAATTCTAAATTCTAGTTTTCTGAACATCTAGTTAATTTATAGTGGATAAATGTATTTGCAATTGTCTGAAGTCTTCTTCATCAACATATTATTGTTTTTTTTTTTAATTTGAAATGATGTACCCCAACAATGAATAATGTTAATATCAACGTATTTATTGACTTCTAAATTCTAGTTTTGCGTACAACTAATCGATCTATAGGTGACTAATGTATTTGCAATTGTCTGAAGTCTTATTCACAACATATTATGTTTATTCTTTAATTTGAAATGATGTAACCCAACAATGAATAATGTTAATATTAACGTAATTTTTGAGTTTTAAATTCTGGTTTTTCTGATCATCTAGTTTATGTATAGTGGATAAATGTATTTGCAATTGTCTGAAGTCTTATTCATCAACATATTATGTGTTTTTTTTAATTTGAAATGATGTACCCCAACAATGAATAATGTTAATATCAACGTATTTATTGACTTCTAAATTCTAGTTTTGCGTACAACTAATCTATCTATAGGTGACTAATGTATTTGCAATTGTCTGAAGTCTTATTCAACAACAACTTATGTGTTTTTTTTATTTGAAATGATTTACCCCATCAATGAAAAATGTTTTATTAACGTAATAATTGAGTTCTAAATTCTAGTTTTCTGAACAGCTAGTTAATTTATAGTGGATAAATGTATTTGCAATTGTCTGAAGTCTTCTTCATCAACATATTATGTTTTTTTTTTAATTTGAAATGATGTACCCCAACAATGAATAATGTTAATATCAACGTATTTATTGACTTCTAAATTCTAGTTTTGCGTACAACTAATCTATCTATAGGTGAGTAATGTATTTGCAATTGTCTGAAGTCTTATTCAACAACAACTTATGTGTTTTTTTTATTTGAAATGATTTACCCCATCAATGAAAAATGTTAATACTAACGTAATAATTGAGTTCTAAATTCTAGTTTTCTGAACATCTAGTTAATTTATTGTGGATAAATGTATTTTCAATTGTCTGAAGTCTTCTTCATCAACAACTTATGTGTTTTTTTTATTTGAAATGATTTACCCCATCAATGAAAAATGTTAAGACTAACGTAATAATTGAGTTCTAAATTCTAGTTTTCTGAATATCTAGTTAATTTATGGTGGAAAAATGTATTTTCAATTGTCTGAAGTCTTATTTAACAACAACTTATGTTTTTTTTTTAATTTGAAATGATGTACCCCAACAATGAATAATGTTAATATCAACGTATTTATTGACTTCTAAATTCTAGTTTTGCGTACAACTAATCTATCTATAGGTGACTAATGTATTTGCAATTGTCTGAAGTCTTATTCAACAACAACTTATGTGTTTTTTTATTTGAAATGATTTACCCCATCAATGAAAAATGTTTTATTAACGTAATAATTGAGTTCTAAATTCTAGTTTTCTGAACATCTAGTTAATTTATAGTGGATAAATGTATTTGCAATTGTCTGAAGTCTTCTTCATCAACATATTATGTTTTTTTTTTAATTTGAAATGATGTACCCCAACAATGAATAATGTTAATATCAACGTATTTATTGACTTCTAAATTCTAGTTTTGCGTACAACTAATCTATCTATAGGTGACTAATGTATTTGCAATTTTCTGAAGTCTTATTCATCAACATATTATGTTTATTCTTTAATTTGAAATGATGTAACCCAACAATGAATAATGTTAATATTAACGTAATTTTTGAGTTTTAAATTCTGGTTTTTCTGATCATCTAGTTTATGTATAGTGGATAAATGTATTTGCAATTGTCTGAAGTCTTATTCATCAACATATTATGTTTTTTTTTTAATTTGAAATGATGTACCCCAACAATGAATAATGTTAATATCAACGTATTTATTGACTTCTAAATTCTAGTTTTGCGTACAACTAATCTATCTATAGGTGAGTAATGTATTTGCAATTGTCTGAAGTCTTATTCAACAACAACTTATGTGTTTTTTTTATTTGAAATGATTTACCCCATCAATGAAAAATGTTAATACTAACGTAATAATTGAGTTCTAAATTCTAGTTTTCTGAATATCTAGTTAATTTATTGTGGATAAATGTATTTTCAATTGTCTGAAGTCTTCTTCATCAACAACTTATGTGTTTTTTTTATTTGAAATGATTTACCCCATCAATGAAAAATGTTAAGACTAACGTAATAATTGAGTTCTAAATTCTAGATTTCTGAATATCTAGTTAATTTATGGTGGAAAAATGTATTTTCAATTGTCTGAAGTCTTATTTAACAACAACTTATGTTTTTTTTTTAATTTGAAATGATGTACCCCAACAATGAATAATGTTAATATCAACGTATTTATTGACTTCTAAATTCTAGTTTTGCGTACAACTAATCTATCTATAGGTGACTAATGTATTTGCAATTGTCTGAAGTCTTATTCAACAACAACTTATGTGTTTTTTTATTTGAAATGATTTACCCCATCAATGAAAAATGTTTTATTAACGTAATAATTGAGTTCTAAATTCTAGTTTTCTGAACATCTAGTTAATTTATAGTGGATAAATGTATTTGCAATTGTCTGAAGTCTTCTTCATCAACGTATTATGTTTTTTTTTTAATTTGAAATGATGTACTTCAACAATGAATAATGTTAATATCAACGTATTTATTGACTTCTAAATTCTAGTTTAGCGTACAACTAATCTATTTATAGGTGACTAATGTATTTGCAATTGTCTGAAGTCTTATTCAACAACAACTTATGTGTTTTTTTTATTTGAAATGATTTACCCCATCAATGAAAAATGTTTTATTAACGTAATTATTGAGTTCTAAATTCTAGTTTTCTGAACATCTAGTTAATTTATAGTGGATAAATGTATTTGCAATTGTCTGAAGTCTTCTTTATCAACATATTATGTTTTTTTTTTAATTTGAAACGATGTACCCCAACAATGAATAACGTTAATATTAACGTAATTATTGACTTCTAAATTCTAGTTTTGCGTACAACTAATCTATCTATAGGTGACTAATGTATTTGCAATTGCCTGAAGTCTTATTCAACAACAACTTATGTGTTTTTTTTATTTGAAATGATTTACCCCATCAATGAAAAATGTTAATATTAACGTAATAATTGAATTCTAAATTCTAGTTTTCTGAACATCTAGTTAATTTATAGTGGATAAATGTATTTGCAATTGTCTGAAGTCTTCTTCATCAACATATTATGTTTTTTTTTTAATTTGAAATGATGTACCCCAACAATGAATAATGTTAATATCAACGTATTTATTGACTTCTAAATTCTAGTTTTGCGTACAACTAATCGATCTATAGGTGACTAATGTATTTGCAATTGTCTGAAGTCTTATTCATCAACATATTATGTTTATTCTTTAATTTGAAATGATGTAACCCAACAATGAATAATGTTAATATTAACGTAATTTTTGAGTTTTAAATTCTGGTTTTTCTGATCATCTAGTTTATGTATAGTGGATAAATGTATTTGCAATTGTCTGAAGTCTTATTCATCAACATATTATGTGTTTTTTTTAATTTGAAATGATGTACCCCAACAATGAATAATGTTAATATCAACGTATTTATTGACTTCTAAATTCTAGTTTTGCGTACAACTAATCTATCTATAGGTGACTAATGTATTTGCAATTGTCTGAAGTCTTATTCAACAACAACTTATGTGTTTTTTTTATTTGAAATGATTTACCCCATCAATGAAAAATGTTTTATTAACGTAATAATTGAGTTCTAAATTCTAGTTTTCTGAACAGCTAGTTAATTTATAGTGGATAAATGTATTTGCAATTGTCTGAAGTCTTCTTCATCAACATATTATGTTTTTTTTTTAATTTGAAATGATGTACCCCAACAATGAATAATGTTAATATCAACGTATTTATTGACTTCTAAATTCTAGTTTTGCGTACAACTAATCTATCTATAGGTGAGTAATGTATTTGCAATTGTCTGAAGTCTTATTCAACAACAACTTATGTGTTTTTTTTATTTGAAATGATTTACCCCATCAATGAAAAATGTTAATACTAACGTAATAATTGAGTTCTAAATTCTAGTTTTCTGAACATCTAGTTAATTTATTGTGGATAAATGTATTTTCAATTGTCTGAAGTCTTCTTCATCAACAACTTATGTGTTTTTTTTATTTGAAATGATTTACCCCATCAATGAAAAATGTTAAGACTAACGTAATAATTGAGTTCTAAATTCTAGTTTTCTGAATATCTAGTTAATTTATGGTGGAAAAATGTATTTTCAATTGTCTGAAGTCTTATTTAACAACAACTTATGTTTTTTTTTTAATTTGAAATGATGTACCCCAACAATGAATAATGTTAATATCAACGTATTTATTGACTTCTAAATTCTAGTTTTGCGTACAACTAATCTATCTATAGGTGACTAATGTATTTGCAATTGTCTGAAGTCTTATTCAACAACAACTTATGTGTTTTTTTATTTGAAATGATTTACCCCATCAATGAAAAATGTTTTATTAACGTAATAATTGAGTTCTAAATTCTAGTTTTCTGAACATCTAGTTAATTTATAGTGGATAAATGTATTTGCAATTGTCTGAAGTCTTCTTCATCAACATATTATGTTTTTTTTTTAATTTGAAATGATGTACCCCAACAATGAATAATGTTAATATCAACGTATTTATTGACTTCTAAATTCTAGTTTTGCGTACAACTAATCTATCTATAGGTGACTAATGTATTTGCAATTTTCTGAAGTCTTATTCATCAACATATTATGTTTATTCTTTAATTTGAAATGATGTAACCCAACAATGAATAATGTTAATATTAACGTAATTTTTGAGTTTTAAATTCTGGTTTTTCTGATCATCTAGTTTATGTATAGTGGATAAATGTATTTGCAATTGTCTGAAGTCTTATTCATCAACATATTATGTTTTTTTTTTAATTTGAAATGATGTACCCCAACAATGAATAATGTTAATATCAACGTATTTATTGACTTCTAAATTCTAGTTTTGCGTACAACTAATCTATCTATAGGTGAGTAATGTATTTGCAATTGTCTGAAGTCTTATTCAACAACAACTTATGTGTTTTTTTTATTTGAAATGATTTACCCCATCAATGAAAAATGTTAATACTAACGTAATAATTGAGTTCTAAATTCTAGTTTTCTGAATATCTAGTTAATTTATTGTGGATAAATGTATTTTCAATTGTCTGAAGTCTTCTTCATCAACAACTTATGTGTTTTTTTTATTTGAAATGATTTACCCCATCAATGAAAAATGTTAAGACTAACGTAATAATTGAGTTCTAAATTCTAGTTTTCTGAATATCTAGTTAATTTATGGTGGAAAAATGTATTTTCAATTGTCTGAAGTCTTATTTAACAACAACTTATGTTTTTTTTTTAATTTGAAATGATGTACCCCAACAATGAATAATGTTAATATCAACGTATTTATTGACTTCTAAATTCTAGTTTTGCGTACAACTAATCTATCTATAGGTGACTAATGTATTTGCAATTGTCTGAAGTCTTATTCAACAACAACTTATGTGTTTTTTTATTTGAAATGATTTACCCCATCAATGAAAAATGTTTTATTAACGTAATAATTGAGTTCTAAATTCTAGTTTTCTGAACATCTAGTTAATTTATAGTGGATAAATGTATTTGCAATTGTCTGAAGTCTTCTTCATCAACATATTATGTTTTTTTTTTAATTTGAAATGATGTACCCCAACAATGAATAATGTTAATATCAACGTATTTATTGACTTCTAAATTCTAGTTTTGCGTACAACTAATCTATCTATAGGTGACTAATGTATTTGCAATTTTCTGAAGTCTTATTCATCAACATATTATGTTTATTCTTTAATTTGAAATGATGTAACCCAACAATGAATAATGTTAATATTAACGTAATTTTTGAGTTTTAAATTCTGGTTTTTCTGATCATCTAGTTTATGTATAGTGGATAAATGTATTTGCAATTGTCTGAAGTCTTATTCATCAACATATTATGTTTTTTTTTTAATTTGAAATGATGTACCCCAACAATGAATAATGTTAATATCAACGTATTTATTGACTTCTAAATTCTAGTTTTGCGTACAACTAATCTATCTATAGGTGAGTAATGTATTTGCAATTGTCTGAAGTCTTATTCAACAACAACTTATGTGTTTTTTTTATTTGAAATGATTTACCCCATCAATGAAAAATGTTAATACTAACGTAATAATTGAGTTCTAAATTCTAGTTTTCTGAATATCTAGTTAATTTATTGTGGATAAATGTATTTTCAATTGTCTGAAGTCTTCTTCATCAACAACTTATGTGTTTTTTTTATTTGAAATGATTTACCCCATCAATGAAAAATGTTAAGACTAACGTAATAATTGAGTTCTAAATTCTAGTTTTCTGAATATCTAGTTAATTTATGGTGGAAAAATGTATTTTCAATTGTCTGAAGTCTTATTTAACAACAACTTATGTTTTTTTTTTAATTTGAAATGATGTACCCCAACAATGAATAATGTTAATATCAACGTATTTATTGACTTCTAAATTCTAGTTTTGCGTACAACTAATCTATCTATAGGTGACTAATGTATTTGCAATTGTCTGAAGTCTTATTCAACAACAACTTATGTGTTTTTTTATTTGAAATGATTTACCCCATCAATGAAAAATGTTTTATTAACGTAATAATTGAGTTCTAAATTCTAGTTTTCTGAACATCTAGTTAATTTATAGTGGATAAATGTATTTGCAATTGTCTGAAGTCTTCTTCATCAACATATTATGTTTTTTTTTTAATTTGAAATGATGTACCCCAACAATGAATAATGTTAATATCAATGTATTTATTGACTTCTAAATTCTAGTTTTGCGTACAACTAATCTATCTATAGGTGACTGATGTATTTGCAATTGTCTGAAGTCTTATTCAACAACAACTTATGTGTTTTTTTTATTTGAAATGATTTACCCCATCAATGAAAAATGTTAATATTAACGTAATTTTTTAGTTTTAAATTCTGGTTTTTCTGATCATCTAGTTTATGTATAGTAGATAAATGTATTTGCAATTACCTGAAGTCTTATTCAACAACAACTTATGTGTTTTTTTTATTTGAAATGATTTACCCCATCAATGAAAAATGTTAAGACTAACGTAATAATTGAGTTCTAAATTCTAGTTTTCTGAATATCTAGTTAATTTATTGTGGATAAATGTATTTTCAATTGTCTGAAGTCTTCTTCATCAACATATTATGTTTTTTTTTTAATTTGAAATGATGTACCCCAACAATGAATAATGTTAATATCAACGTATTTATTGACTTCTAAATTCTAGTTTTGCGTACAACTAATCTATCTATAGATGACTAATGTATTTGCAATTGTCTGAAGTCTTATTCATCAACAACTTATGTTTTTTTTTTTATTTGAAATGATTTACCCCATCAATGAAAAATGTTTTATTAACGTCATAATTGAGTTCTAAATTCTAGTTTTCTGAACATCTAGTTAATTTATAGTGGATAAATGTATTTGCAATTGTCTGAAGTCTTATTCAACAACAACTTATGTGTTTTTTTTATTTGAAATGATTTACCCCATCAATGAAAAATGTTAATATCAACGTATTTATTGACTTCTAAATTCTAGTTTTGCGTACAACTAATCTATCTATAGGTGAGTAATGTATTTGCAATTGTCTGAAGTCTTATTCAACAACAACTTATGTGTTTTTTTTATTCGAAATGATTTACCCCATCAATGAAAAATGTTAATACTAATGTAATAATTGAGTTCTAAATTCTAGTTTTCTGAATATCTAGTTAATTTATTGTGGATAAATGTATTTTCAATTGTCTGAAGTCTTATTTAACAACAACTTATGTTTTTTTTTTAATTTGAAATGATGTACCCCAACAATGAATAACGTTAATATTAACGTAATTATTGACTTCTAAATTCTAGTTTTGCGTACAACTAATCTATCTATAGGTGACTAATGTATTTGCAATTGCCTGAAGTCTTATTCAACAACAACTTATGTGTTTTTTTTATTTGAAATGATTTACCCCATCAATGAAAAATGTTAATATTAACGTAATAATTGAATTCTAAATTCTAGTTTTCTGAACATCTAGTTAATTTATAGTGGATAAATGTATTTGCAATTGTCTGAAGTCTTCTTCATCAACATATTATGTTTTTTTTTTAATTTGAAATGATGTACCCCAACAATGAATAATGTTAATATCAACGTATTTATTGACTTCTAAATTCTAGTTTTGCGTACAACTAATCTATCTATAGATGACTAATGTATTTGCAATTGTCTGAAGTCTTATTCATCAACAACTTATGTGTTTTTTTTATTTGAAATGATTTACCCCATCAATGAAAAATGTTAATATTAACGTAATTTTTTAGTTTTAAATTCTGGTTTTTCTGATCATCTAGTTTATGTATAGTAGATAAATGTATTTGCAATTACCTGAAGTCTTATTCAACAACAACTTATGTGTTTTTTTTATTTGAAATGATTTACCCCATCAAAGAAAAGTGTTAATACTAACGTAATAATTGAGTTCTAAATTCTAGTTTTCTGAATATCTAGTTAATTTATTGTGGATTAATGTATTTTCAATTGTCTGAAGTCTTATTTAACAACAATTTATGTTTTTTTTTTAATTTGAAACGATGTACCCCAACAATGAATAACGTTAATATTAACGTAATTATTGACTTCTAAATTCTAGTTTTGCGTACAACTAATCTATCTATAGGTGACTAATGTATTTGCAATTGCCTGAAGTCTTATTCAACAACAACTTATGTGTTTTTTTTATTTGAAATGATTTACCCCATCAATGAAAAATGTTAATATTAACGTAATAATTGAATTCTAAATTCTAGTTTTCTGAACATCTAGTTAATTTATAGTGGATAAATGTATTTGCAATTGTCTGAAGTCTTATTCAACAACAGCTTATGTGTTTTTTTTATTTGAAATGATTTACCCCATCAATGAAAAATGTTTTATTAACGTAATAATTGAGTTCTAAATTCTAGTTTTCTGAACATCTAGTTAATTTATAGTGGATAAATGTATTTGCAATTGTCTGAAGTCTTCTTCATCAACATATTATGTTTTTTTTTTAATTTGAAATGATGTACCCCAACAATGAATAATGTTAATATCAATGTATTTATTGACTTCTAAATTCTAGTTTTGCGTACAACTAATCTATCTATAGGTGACTAATGTATTTGCAATTGTCTGAAGTCTTATTCAACAACAACTTATGTGTTTTTTTTATTTGAAATGATTTACCCCATCAATGAAAAATGTTTTATTAACGTAATAATTGAATTCTAAATTCTAGTTTTCTGAACATCTAGTTAATTTATAGTGGATAAATGTATTTGCAATTGTCTGAAGTCTTCTTCATCAACATATTATGTTTTTTTTTTAATTTGAAATGATGTACCCCAACAATGAATAATGTTAATATCAACGTATTTATTGACTTCTAAATTCTAGTTTTGCGTACAACTAATCTATCTATAGGTGACTAATGTATTTGCAATTGTCTGAAGTCTTATTCATCAACATATTATGTTTATTCTTTAATTTGAAATGATGTAACCCAACAATGAATAATGTTAATATTAACGTAATAATTGAGTTCTAAATTCAAGTTTTCTGAACATCTAGTTAATTTATAGTGGATAAATGTATTTGCAATTGTCTGAAGTCTTCTTCATCAACATATTATGTTTTTTTTTTAATTTGAAATGATGTACCCCAACAATGAATAATGTTAATATCAATGTATTTATTGACTTCTAAATTCTAGTTTTGCGTACAACTAATCTATCTATAAGTGACTAATGTATTTGCAATAGTCTGAAGTCTTATTCAACAACAACTTATGTGTTTTTTTTATTTGAAATGATTTACCCCATCAATGAAAAATGTTTTATTAACGTAATAATTGAGTTCTAAATTCTAGTTTTCTGAACATCTAGTTAATTTATAGTGGATAAATGTATTTGCAATTGTCTGAAGTCTTCTTCATCAACATATTATGTTTTTTTTTTAATTTGAAATGATGTACCCCAACAATGAATAATGTTAATATCAACGTATTTATTGACTTCTAAATTCTAGTTTTGCGTACAACTAATCTATCTATAGGTGACTAATGTATTTGCAATTGTCTGAAGTCTTATTCATCAACAACTTATGTGTTTTTTTTATTTGAAATGATTTACCCCATCAATGAAAAATGTTTATATTAACGTAATTTTTGAGTTTTAAATTCTGGTTTTTCTGATCATCTAGTTTATGTATAGTAGATAAATGTATTCGCAATTACCTGAAGTCTTATTCAACAACAACTTATGTGTTTTTTTTATTTGAAATGATTTACCCCATCAATGAAAAATGTTTTATTAACGTAATAATTGAGTTCTAAATTCTAGTTTTCTGAACATCTAGTTAATTTATAGTGGATAAATGTATTTGCAATTGTCTGAAGTCTTCTTCATCAACATATTATGTTTTTTTTTTAATTTGAAATGATGTACCCCAACAATGAATAATGTTAATATCAATGTATTTATTGACTTCTAAATTCTAGTTTTGCGTACAACTAATCTATCTATAGGTGACTAATGTATTTGCAATTGTCTGAAGTCTTATTCAACAACAACTTATGTGTTTTTTTTATTTGAAATGATTTACCCCATCAATGAAAAATGTTTTATTAACGTAATTATTGAGTTCTAAATTCTAGTTTTCTGAACATCTAGTTAATTTATAGTGGATAAATGTATTTGCAATTGTCTGAAGTCTTCTTTATCAACATATTATGTTTTTTTTTTTAATTTGAAACGATGTACCCCAACAATGAATAACGTTAATATTAACGTAATTATTGACTTCTAAATTCTAGTTTTGCGTACAACTAATCTATCTATAGGTGACTAATGTATTTGCAATTGCCTGAAGTCTTATTCAACAACAACTTATGTGTTTTTTTTATTTGAAATGATTTACCCCATCAATGAAAAATGTTAATATTAACGTAATAATTGAATTCTAAATTCTAGTTTTCTGAACATCTAGTTAATTTATAGTGGATAAATGTATTTGCAATTGTCTGAAGTCTTATTCAACAACAACTTATGTGTTTTTTTTATTTGAAATGATTTACCCCATCAATGAAAAATGTTTTATTAACGTAATAATTGAGTTCTAAACTCTAGTTTTCTGAACATCTAGTTAATTTATAGTGGATAAATGTATTTGCAATTGTCTGAAGTCTTCTTCATCAACATATTATGTTTTTTTTTTAATTTGAAATGATGTACCCCAACAATGAATAATGTTAATATCAATGTATTTATTGACTTCTAAATTCTAGTTTTGCGTACAACTAATCTATCTATAGGTGACTAATGTATTTGAAATTGTCTGATGTCTTATTCAACAACAACTTATGTGTTTTTTTTATTTGAAATGATTTACCCCATCAATGAAAAATGTTTTATTAACGTAATAATTGAGTTCTAAATTCTAGTTTTCTGAACATCTAGTTAATTTATAGTGGATAAATGTATTTGCAATTGTCTGAAGTCTTCTTCATCAACATATTATGTTTTTTTTTTAATTTGAAATGATGTACCCCAACAATGAATAATGTTAATATCAACGTATTTATTGACTTCTAAATTCTAGTTTTGCGTACAACTAATCTATCTATAGGTGACTAATGTATTTGCAATTGTCTGAAGTCTTATTCAACAACAACTTATGTGTTTTTTTTATTTGAAATGATTTACCCCATCAATGAAAAATGTTTTATTAACGTAATAATTGAGTTCTAAATTCTAGTTTTCTGAACATCTAGTTAATTTATAGTGGATAAATGTATTTGCAATTGTCTGAAGTCTTCTTCATCAACATATTATGTTTTTTTTTTTTAATTTGAAATGATGTACCCCAACAATGAATAATGTTAATATCAATGTATTTATTGACTTCTAAATTCTAGTTTTGCGTACAACTAATCTATCTATAGGTGACTGATGTATTTGCAATTGTCTGAAGTCTTATTCAACAACAACTTATGTGTTTTTTTTATTTGAAATGATTTACCCCATCAATGAAAAATGTTAATATTAACGTAATTTTTTAGTTTTAAATTCTGGTTTTTCTGATCATCTAGTTTATGTATAGTAGATAAATGTATTTGCAATTACCTGAAGTCTTATTCAACAACAACTTATGTGTTTTTTTTATTTGAAATGATTTACCCCATCAATGAAAAATGTTTTATTAACGTAATAATTGAGTTCTAAATTCTAGTTTTCTGAACATCTAGTTAATTTATAGTGGATAAATGTATTTGCAATTGTCTGAAGTCTTCTTCATCAACATATTATGTTTTTTTTTTAATTTGAAATGATGTACCCCAACAATGAATAATGTTAATATCAATGTATTTATTGACTTCTAAATTCTAGTTTTGCGTACAACTAATCTATCTATAGGTGACTAATGTATTTGCAATTGTCTGAAGTCTTATTCAACAACAACTTATGTGTTTTTTTTATTTGAAATGATTTACCCCATCAATGAAAAATGTTTTATTAACGTAATTATTGAGTTCTAAATTCTAGTTTTCTGAACATCTAGTTAATTTATAGTGGATAAATGTATTTGCAATTGTCTGAAGTCTTCTTTATCAACATATTATGTTTTTTTTTTAATTTGAAATGATGTACCCCAACAATGAATAATGTTAATATCAACGTATTTATTGACTTCTAAATTCTAGTTTTGCGTACAACTAATCTATCTATAGGTGACTAATGTATTTGCAATTGTCTGAAGTCTTATTCAACAACAACTTATGTGTTTTTTTTTATTTGAAATGATTTACCCCATCAATGAAAAATGTTTTATTAACGTAATAATTGAGTTCTAAATTCTAGTTTTCTGAACATCTAGTTAATTTATAGTGGATAAATGTATTTGCAATTGTCTGAAGTCTTCTTCATCAACATATTATGTTTTTTTTTTAATTTGAAATGATGTACCCCTACAATGAATAATGTTAATATCAACGTATTTATTGACTTCTAAATTCTAGTTTTGCGTACAACTAATCGATCTATAGGTGACTAATGTATTTGCAATTGTCTGAAGTCTTATTCATCAACATATTATGTTTATTCTTTAATTTGAAATGATGTAACCCAACAATGAATAATGTTAATATTAACGTAATTTTTGAGTTTTAAATTCTGGTTTTTCTGATCATCTAGTTTATGTATAGTGGATAAATGTATTTGCAATTGTCTGAAGTCTTATTCATCAACATATTATGTGTTTTTTTTAATTTGAAATGATGTACCCCAACAATGAATAATGTTAATATCAACGTATTTATTGACTTCTAAATTCTAGTTTTGCGTACAACTAATCTATCTATAGGTGACTAATGTATTTGCAATTGTCTGAAGTCTTATTCAACAACAACTTATGTGTTTTTTTTATTTGAAATGATTTACCCCATCAATGAAAAATGTTTTATTAACGTAATAATTGAGTTCTAAATTCTAGTTTTCTGAACAGCTAGTTAATTTATAGTGGATAAATGTATTTGCAATTGTCTGAAGTCTTCTTCATCAACATATTATGTTTTTTTTTTAATTTGAAATGATGTACCCCAACAATGAATAATGTTAATATCAACGTATTTATTGACTTCTAAATTCTAGTTTTGCGTACAACTAATCTATCTATAGGTGACTAATGTATTTGCAATTTTCTGAAGTCTTATTCATCAACATATTATGTTTATTCTTTAATTTGAAATGATGTAACCCAACAATGAATAATGTTAATATTAACGTAATTTTTGAGTTTTAAATTCTGGTTTTTCTGATCATCTAGTTTATGTATAGTGGATAAATGTATTTGCAATTGTCTGAAGTCTTATTCATCAACATATTATGTTTTTTTTTTAATTTGAAATGATGTACCCCAACAATGAATAATGTTAATATCAACGTATTTATTGACTTCTAAATTCTAGTTTTGCGTACAACTAATCTATCTATAGGTGAGTAATGTATTTGCAATTGTCTGAAGTCTTATTCAACAACAACTTATGTGTTTTTTTTATTTGAAATGATTTACCCCATCAATGAAAAATGTTAATACTAACGTAATAATTGAGTTCTAAATTCTAGTTTTCTGAATATCTAGTTAATTTATTGTGGATAAATGTATTTTCAATTGTCTGAAGTCTTCTTCATCAACAACTTATGTGTTTTTTTTATTTGAAATGATTTACCCCATCAATGAAAAATGTTAAGACTAACGTAATAATTGAGTTCTAAATTCTAGTTTTCTGAACATCTAGTTAATTTATAGTGGATAAATGTATTTGCAATTGTCTGAAGTCTTCTTCATCAACATATTATGTTTTTTTTTTAATTTGAAATGATGTACCCCAACAATGAATAATGTTAATATCAATGTATTTATTGACTTCTAAATTCTAGTTTTGCGTACAACTAATCTATCTATAGGTGACTAATGTATTTGCAATTGTCTGAAGTCTTATTCAACAACAACTTATGTGTTTTTTTATTTGAAATGATTTACCCCATCAATGAAAAATGTTTTATTAACGTAATAATTGAGTTCTAAATTCTAGTTTTCTGAACATCTAGTTAATTTATAGTGGATAAATGTATTTGCAATTGTCTGAAGTCTTCTTCATCAACATATTATGTTTTTTTTTTTAATTTGAAATGATGTACCCCAACAATGAATAATGTTAATATCAATGTATTTATTGACTTCTAAATTCTAGTTTTGCGTACAACTAATCTATCTATAGGTGACTGATGTATTTGCAATTGTCTGAAGTCTTATTCAACAACAACTTATGTGTTTTTTTTATTTGAAATGATTTACCCCATCAATGAAAAATGTTAATATTAACGTAATTTTTTAGTTTTAAATTCTAGTTTTGCGTACAACTAATCTATCTATAGGTGACTAATGTATTTGCAATTGTCTGAAGTCTTATTCAACAACAACTTATGTGTTTTTTTTATTTGAAATGATTTACCCCATCAATGAAAAATGTTTTATTAACGTAATAATTGAGTTCTAAATTCTAGTTTTCTGAACAGCTAGTTAATTTATAGTGGATAAATGTATTTGCAATTGTCTGAAGTCTTCTTCATCAACATATTATGTTTTTTTTTTAATTTGAAATGATGTACCCCAACAATGAATAATGTTAATATCAACGTATTTATTGACTTCTAAATTCTAGTTTTGCGTACAACTAATCTATCTATAGGTGACTAATGTATTTGCAATTGTCTGAAGTCTTATTCAACAACAACTTATGTGTTTTTTTTATTTGAAATGATTTACCCCATCAATGAAAAATGTTAATACTAACGTAATAATTGAGTTCTAAATTCTAGTTTTCTGAATATCTAGTTAATTTATTGTGGATAAATGTATTTTCAATTGTCTGAAGTCTTATTCAACAACAACTTATGTGTTTTTTTTATTTGAAATGATTTACCCCATCAATGAAAAATGTTAATACTAACGTAATAATTGAGTTCTAAATTCTAGTTTTCTGAATATCTAGTTAATTTATTGTGGATAAATGTATTTTCAATTGTCTGAAGTCTTCTTCATCAACAACTTATGTGTTTTTTTTATTTGAAATGATTTACCCCATCAATGAAAAATGTTAAGACTAACGTAATAATTGAGTTCTAAATTCTAGTTTTCTGAACATCTAGTTAATTTATAGTGGATAAATGTATTTGCAATTGTCTGAAGTCTTCTTCATCAACATATTATGTTTTTTTTTTTAATTTGAAATGATGTACCCCAACAATGAATAATGTTAATATCAATGTATTTATTGACTTCTAAATTCTAGTTTTGCGTACAACTAATCTATCTATAGGTGACTAATGTATTTGCAATTGTCTGAAGTCTTATTCAACAACAACTTATGTGTTTTTTTATTTGAAATGATTTACCCCATCAATGAAAAATGTTTTATTAACGTAATAATTGAGTTCTAAATTCTAGTTTTCTGAACATCTAGTTAATTTATAGTGGATAAATGTATTTGCAATTGTCTGAAGTCTTCTTCATCAACATATTATGTTTTTTTTTTTTAATTTGAAATGATGTACCCCAACAATGAATAATGTTAATATCAATGTATTTATTGACTTCTAAATTCTAGTTTTGCGTACAACTAATCTATCTATAGGTGACTGATGTATTTGCAATTGTCTGAAGTCTTATTCAACAACAACTTATGTGTTTTTTTTATTTGAAATGATTTACCCCATCAATGAAAAATGTTAATATTAACGTAATTTTTTAGTTTTAAATTCTAGTTTTGCGTACAACTAATCTATCTATAGGTGACTAATGTATTTGCAATTGTCTGAAGTCTTATTCAACAACAACTTATGTGTTTTTTTTATTTGAAATGATTTACCCCATCAATGAAAAATGTTTTATTAACGTAATAATTGAGTTCTAAATTCTAGTTTTCTGAACAGCTAGTTAATTTATAGTGGATAAATGTATTTGCAATTGTCTGAAGTCTTCTTCATCAACATATTATGTTTTTTTTTTAATTTGAAATGATGTACCCCAACAATGAATAATGTTAATATCAACGTATTTATTGACTTCTAAATTCTAGTTTTGCGTACAACTAATCTATCTATAGGTGACTAATGTATTTGCAATTTTCTGAAGTCTTATTCATCAACATATTATGTTTATTCTTTAATTTGAAATGATGTAACCCAACAATGAATAATGTTAATATTAACGTAATTTTTGAGTTTTAAATTCTGGTTTTTCTGATCATCTAGTTTATGTATAGTGGATAAATGTATTTGCAATTGTCTGAAGTCTTATTCATCAACATATTATGTTTTTTTTTTAATTTGAAATGATGTACCCCAACAATGAATAATGTTAATATCAACGTATTTATTGACTTCTAAATTCTAGTTTTGCGTACAACTAATCTATCTATAGGTGAGTAATGTATTTGCAATTGTCTGAAGTCTTATTCAACAACAACTTATGTGTTTTTTTTTATTTGAAATGATTTACCCCATCAATGAAAAATGTTAATACTAACGTAATAATTGAGTTCTAAATTCTAGTTTTCTGAATATCTAGTTAATTTATTGTGGATAAATGTATTTTCAATTGTCTGAAGTCTTATTCAACAACAACTTATGTGTTTTTTTTATTTGAAATGATTTACCCCATCAATGAAAAATGTTAATACTAACGTAATAATTGAGTTCTAAATTCTAGTTTTCTGAATATCTAGTTAATTTATTGTGGATAAATGTATTTTCAATTGTCTGAAGTCTTCTTCATCAACAACTTATGTGTTTTTTTTATTTGAAATGATTTACCCCATCAATGAAAAATGTTAAGACTAACGTAATAATTGAGTTCTAAATTCTAGTTTTCTGAATATCTAGTTAATTTATGGTGGAAAAATGTATTTTCAATTGTCTGAAGTCTTATTTAACAACAACTTATGTTTTTTTTTTAATTTGAAATGATGTACCCCAACAATGAATAATGTTAATATCAACGTATTTATTGACTTCTAAATTCTAGTTTTGCGTACAACTAATCTATCTATAGGTGACTAATGTATTTGCAATTGTCTGAAGTCTTATTCAACAACAACTTATGTGTTTTTTTTATTTGAAATGATTTACCCCATCAATGAAAAATGTTAATATTAACGTAATTTTTTAGTTTTAAATTCTGGTTTTTCTGATCATCTAGTTTATGTATAGTAGATAAATGTATTTGCAATTACCTGAAGTCTTATTCAACAACAACTTATGTGTTTTTTTTATTTGAAATGATTTACCCCATCAATGAAAAATGTTAAGACTAACGTAATAATTGAGTTCTAAATTCTAGTTTTCTGAATATCTAGTTAATTTATTGTGGATAAATGTATTTTCAATTGTCTGAAGTCTTCTTCATCAACATATTATGTTTTTTTTTTTAATTTGAAATGATGTACCCCAACAATGAATAATGTTAATATCAACGTATTTATTGACTTCTAAATTCTAGTTTTGCGTACAACTAATCTATCTATAGATGACTAATGTATTTGCAATTGTCTGAAGTCTTATTCATCAACAACTTATGTTTTTTTTTTATTTGAAATGATTTACCCCATCAATGAAAAATGTTTTATTAACGTCATAATTGAGTTCTAAATTCTAGTTTTCTGAACATCTAGTTAATTTATAGTGGATAAATGTATTTGCAATTGTCTGAAGTCTTATTCAACAACAACTTATGTGTTTTTATTATTTGAAATGATTTACCCCATCAATGAAAAATGTTAATATCAACGTATTTATTGACTTCTAAATTCTAGTTTTGCGTACAACTAATCTATCTATAGGTGAGTAATGTATTTGCAATTGTCTGAAGTCTTATTCAACAACTACTTATGTGTTTTTTTTATTCGAAATGATTTACCCCATCAATGAAAAATGTTAATACTAATGTAATAATTGAGTTCTAAATTCTAGTTTTCTGAATATCTAGTTAATTTATTGTGGATAAATGTATTTTCAATTGTCTGAAGTCTTATTCAACAACAACTTATGTGTTTTTTTTATTTGAAATGATTTACCCCATCAATGAAAAATGTTAATATCAACGTATTTATTGACTTCTAAATTCTAGTTTTGCGTACAACTAATCTATCTATAGGTGAGTAATGTATTTGCAATTGTCTGAAGTCTTATTCAACAACAACTTATGTGTTTTTTTTATTCGAAATGATTTACCCCATCAATGAAAAATGTTAATATTAACGTAATAATTGAATTCTAAATTCTAGTTTTCTGAACATCTAGTTAATTTATAGTGGATAAATGTATTTGCAATTGTCTGAAGTCTTCTTTATCAACATATTATGTTTTTTTTTAATTTGAAACGATGTACCCCAACAATGAATAACGTTAATATTAACGTAATTATTGACTTCTAAATTCTAGTTTTGCGTACAACTAATCTATCTATAGGTGACTAATGTATTTGCAATTGCCTGAAGTCTTATTCAACAACAACTTATGTGTTTTTTTTATTTGAAATGATTTACCCCATCAATGAAAAATGTTAATATTAACGTAATAATTGAATTCTAAATTCTAGTTTTCTGAACATCTAGTTAATTTATAGTGGATAAATGTATTTGCAATTGTCTGAAGTCTTATTCAACAACAACTTATGTGTTTTTTTTATTTGAAATGATTTACCCCATCAATGAAAAATGTTTTATTAACGTAATAATTGAGTTCTAAATTCTAGTTTTCTGAACATCTAGTTAATTTATAGTGGATAAATGTATTTGCAATTGTCTGAAGTCTTCTTCATCAACATATTATGTTTTTTTTTTAATTTGAAATGATGTACCCCAACAATGAATAATGTTAATATCAATGTATTTATTGACTTCTAAATTCTAGTTTTGCGTACAACTAATCTATCTATAGGTGACTAATGTATTTGCAATTGTCTGAAGTCTTATTCAACAACAACTTATGTGTTTTTTTTATTTGAAATGATTTACCCCATCAATGAAAAATGTTTTATTAACGTAATTATTGAGTTCTAAATTCTAGTTTTCTGAACATCTAGTTAATTTATAGTGGATAAATGTATTTGCAATTGTCTGAAGTCTTCTTTATCAACATATTATGTTTTTTTTTTAATTTGAAATGATGTACCCCAACAATGAATAATGTTAATATCAACGTATTTATTGACTTCTAAATTCTAGTTTTGCGTACAACTAATCTATCTATAGGTGACTAATGTATTTGCAATTGTCTGAAGTCTTATTCAACAACAACTTATGTGTTTTTTTTATTTGAAATGATTTACCCCATCAATGAAAAATGTTTTATTAACGTAATAATTGAGTTCTAAATTCTAGTTTTCTGAACATCTAGTTAATTTATAGTGGATAAATGTATTTGCAATTGTGTGAAGTCTTCTTCATCAACATATTATGTTTTTTTTTTAATTTGAAATGATGTACCCCAACAATGAATAATGTTAATATCAACGTATTTATTGACTTCTAAATTCTAGTTTTGCGTACAACTAATCGATCTATAGGTGACTAATGTATTTGCAATTGTCTGAAGTCTTATTCATCAACATATTATGTTTATTCTTTAATTTGAAATGATGTAACCCAACAATGAATAATGTTAATATTAACGTAATTTTTGAGTTTTAAATTCTGGTTTTTCTGATCATCTAGTTTATGTATAGTAGATAAATGTATTTGCAATTACCTGAAGTCTTATTCAACAACAACTTATGTGTTTTTTTTATTTGAAATGATTTACCACATCAATGAAAAATGTTAAGACTAACGTAATAATTGAGTTCTAAATTCTAGTTTTCTGAATATCTAGTTAATTTATTGTGGATAAATGTATTTTCAATTGTCTGAAGTCTTATTTAACAACAACTTATGTTTTTTTTTTAATTTGAAATGATGTACCCCAACAATGAATAACGTTAATATTAACGTAATTATTGACTTCTAAATTCTAGTTTTGCGTACAACTAATCTATCTATAGGTGACTAATGTATTTGCAATTGCCTGAAGTCTTATTCAACAACAACTTATGTGTTTTTTTTATTTGAAATGATTTACCCCATCAATGAAAAATGTTAATATTAACGTAATAATTGAATTCTAAATTCTAGTTTTCTGAACATCTAGTTAATTTATAGTGGATAAATGTATTTGCAATTGTCTGAAGTCTTATTCAACAACAACTTATGTGTTTTTTTTATTTGAAATGATTTACCCCATCAATGAAAAATGTTTTATTAACGTAATAATTGAGTTCTAAATTCTAGTTTTCTGAACATCTAGTTAATTTATAGTGGATAAATGTATTTGCAATTGTCTGAAGTCTTCTTCATCAACATATTATGTTTTTTTTTTTAATTTGAAATGATGTACCCCAACAATGAATAATGTTAATATCAATGTATTTATTGACTTCTAAATTCTAGTTTTGCGTACAACTAATCTATCTATAGGTGACTAATGTATTTGCAATTGTCTGAAGTCTTATTCAACAACAACTTATGTGTTTTTTTTATTTGAAATGATTTACCCCATCAATGAAAAATGTTTTATTAACGTAATTATTGAGTTCTAAATTCTAGTTTTCTGAACATCTAGTTAATTTATAGTGGATAAATGTATTTGCAATTGTCTGAAGTCTTCTTTATCAACATATTATGTTTTTTTTTTAATTTGAAATGATGTACCCCAACAATGAATAATGTTAATATCAACGTATTTATTGACTTCTAAATTCTAGTTTTGCGTACAACTAATCTATCTATAGGTGATAATGTATTTGCAATTGTCTGAAGTCTTATTCAACAACAACTTATGTGTTTTTTTTATTTGAAATGATTTACCCCATCAATGAAAAATGTTTTATTAACGTATTAATTGAGTTCTAAATTCTAGTTTTCTGAACATCTAGTTAATTTATGGTGGATAAATGTATTTGCAATTGTCTGAAGTCTTCTTCATCAACATATTATGTTTTTTTTTTAATTTGAAATGATGTACCCCAACAATGAATAATGTTAATATCAACGTATTTATTGACTTCTAAATTCTAGTTTTGCGTACAACTAATCGATCTATAGGTGACTAATGTATTTGCAATTGTCTGAAGTCTTATTCATCAACATATTATGTTTATTCTTTAATTTGAAATGATGTAACCCAACAATGAATAATGTTAATATTAACGTAATTTTTGAGTTTTAAATTCTGGTTTTTCTGATCATCTAGTTTATGTATAGTGGATAAATGTATTTGCAATTGTCTGAAGTCTTATTCATCAACATATTATGTTTTTTTTTTAATTTGAAATGATGTACCCCAACAATGAATAATGTTAATATCAACGTATTTATTGACTTCTAAATTCTAGTTTTGCGTACAACTAATCTATCTATAGGTGAGTAATGTATTTGCAATTGTCTGAAGTCTTATTCAACAACAACTTATGTGTTTTTTTTATTTGAAATGATTTACCCCATCAATGAAAAATGTTAATACTAACGTAATAATTGAGTTCTAAATTCTAGTTTTCTGAATATCTAGTTAATTTATTGTGGATAAATGTATTTTCAATTGTCTGAAGTCTTCTTCATCAACATACTATGTTTTTTTTTTAATTTGAAATGATGTACCCCAACAATGAATAATGTTAATATCAACGTATTTATTGACTTCTAAATTCTAGTTTTGCGTACAACTAATCTATCTATAGATGACTAATGTATTTGCAATTGTCTGAAGTCTTATTCATCATCAACTTATGTGTTTTTTTTATTTGAAATGATTTACCCCATCAATGAAAAATGTTAAAATTAACGTGATTTTTGAGTTTTAAATTCTGGTTTTTCTGATCATCTAGTTTATGTATAGTAGATAAATGTATTTGCAATTACCTGAAATCTTATTCAACAACAACTTATGTGTTTTTTTTATTTGAAATGATTTACCCCATCAATGAAAAATGTTAAGACTAACGTAATAATTGAGTTCTAAATTCTAGTTTTCTGAATATCTAGTTAATTTATTGTGGATAAATGTATTTTCAATTGTCTGAAGTCTTATTTAACAACAACTTATGTTTTTTTTTTAATTTGAAATGATGTACCCCAACAATGAATAACGTTAATATTAACGTAATTATTGACTTCTAAATTCTAGTTTTGCGTACAACTAATCTATCTATAGGTGACTAATGTATTTGCAATTGCCTGAAGTCTTATTCAACAACAACTTATGTGTTTTTTTTATTTGAAATGATTTACCCCATCAATGAAAAATGTTAATACTAACGTAATAATTGAGTTCTAAATTCTAGTTTTCTGAATATCTAGTTAATTTATTGTGGATAAATGTATTTTCAATTGTCTGAAGTCTTCTTCATCAACATTTTATGTTTTTTTTTTAATTTGAAATGATGTACCCCAACAATGAATAATGTTAATATCAACGTATTTATTGACTTCTAAATTCTAGTTTTGCGTACAACTAATCTATCTATAGGTGACTAATGTATTTGCAATTGTCTGAAGTCTTATTCAACAACAACTTATGTGTTTTTTTTATTTGAAATGATTTACCCCAGCAATGAAAAATGTTTTATTAACGTAATAATTGAGTTCTAAATTCTAGTTTTCTGAACATCTAGTTAATTTATAGTGGATAAATGTATTTGCAATTGTCTGAAGTCTTCTTCATCAACATATTATGTTTTTTTTTTAATTTGAAATGATGTACCCCAACAATGAATAATGTTAATATCAATGTATTTATTGACTTCTAAATTCTAGTTTTGCGTACAACTAATCTATCTATAGGTGACTAATGTATTTGCAATTGTCTGAAGTCTTATTCAACAACAACTTATGTGTTTTTTTTATTTGAAATGATTTACCCCATCAATGAAAAATGTTTTATTAACGTAATTATTGAGTTCTAAATTCTAGTTTTCTGAACATCTAGTTAATTTATAGTGGATAAATGTATTTGCAATTGTCTGAAGTCTTCTTTATCAACATATTATGTTTTTTTTTTAATTTGAAATGATGTACCCCAACAATGAATAATGTTAATATCAACGTATTTATTGACTTCTAAATTCTAGTTTTGTGTACAACTAATCTATCTATAGGTGACTAATGTATTTGCAATTGTCTGAAGTCTTATTCAACAACAACTTATGTGTTTTTTTTATTTGAAATGATTTACCCCATCAATGAAAAATGTTTTATTAACGTAATAATTGAGTTCTAAATTCTAGTTTTCTGAACATCTAGTTAATTTATAGTGGATAAATGTATTTGCAATTGTCTGAAGTCTTCTTCATCAACATATTATGTTTTTTTTTTAATTTGAAATGATGTACCCCAACAATGAATAATGTTAATATCAACGTATTTATTGACTTCTAAATTCTAGTTTTGCGTACAACTAATCTATCTATAGGTGACTAATGTATTTGCAATTGTCTGAAGTCTTATTCAACAACAACTTATGTGTTTTTTTTATTTGAAATGATTTACCCCATCAATGAAAAATGTTAATACTAACGTAATAATTGAGTTCTAAATTCTAGTTTTCTGAATATCTAGTTAATTTATTGTGGATAAATGTATTTTCAATTGTCTGAAGTCTTATTCAACAACAACTTATGTGTTTTTTTTATTTGAAATGATTTACCCCATCAATGAAAAATGTTAATACTAACGTAATAATTGAGTTCTAAATTCTAGTTTTCTGAATATCTAGTTAATTTATTGTGGATAAATGTATTTTCAATTGTCTGAAGTCTTCTTCATCAACAACTTATGTGTTTTTTTTTATTTGAAATGATTTACCCCATCAATGAAAAATGTTAAGACTAACGTAATAATTGAGTTCTAAATTCTAGTTTTCTGAACATCTAGTTAATTTATAGTGGATAAATGTATTTGCAATTGTCTGAAGTCTTCTTCATCAACATATTATGTTTTTTTTTTAATTTGAAATGATGTACCCCAACAATGAATAATGTTAATATCAATGTATTTATTGACTTCTAAATTCTAGTTTTGCGTACAACTAATCTATCTATAGGTGACTAATGTATTTGCAATTGTCTGAAGTCTTATTCAACAACAACTTATGTGTTTTTTTATTTGAAATGATTTACCCCATCAATGAAAAATGTTTTATTAACGTAATAATTGAGTTCTAAATTCTAGTTTTCTGAACATCTAGTTAATTTATAGTGGATAAATGTATTTGCAATTGTCTGAAGTCTTCTTCATCAACATATTATGTTTTTTTTTTTTAATTTGAAATGATGTACCCCAACAATGAATAATGTTAATATCAATGTATTTATTGACTTCTAAATTCTAGTTTTGCGTACAACTAATCTATCTATAGGTGACTGATGTATTTGCAATTGTCTGAAGTCTTATTCAACAACAACTTATGTGTTTTTTTTATTTGAAATGATTTACCCCATCAATGAAAAATGTTAATATTAACGTAATTTTTTAGTTTTAAATTCTAGTTTTGCGTACAACTAATCTATCTATAGGTGACTAATGTATTTGCAATTGTCTGAAGTCTTATTCAACAACAACTTATGTGTTTTTTTTATTTGAAATGATTTACCCCATCAATGAAAAATGTTTTATTAACGTAATAATTGAGTTCTAAATTCTAGTTTTCTGAACAGCTAGTTAATTTATAGTGGATAAATGTATTTGCAATTGTCTGAAGTCTTCTTCATCAACATATTATGTTTTTTTTTTAATTTGAAATGATGTACCCCAACAATGAATAATGTTAATATCAACGTATTTATTGACTTCTAAATTCTAGTTTTGCGTACAACTAATCTATCTATAGGTGACTAATGTATTTGCAATTTTCTGAAGTCTTATTCATCAACATATTATGTTTATTCTTTAATTTGAAATGATGTAACCCAACAATGAATAATGTTAATATTAACGTAATTTTTGAGTTTTAAATTCTGGTTTTTCTGATCATCTAGTTTATGTATAGTGGATAAATGTATTTGCAATTGTCTGAAGTCTTATTCATCAACATATTATGTTTTTTTTTTAATTTGAAATGATGTACCCCAACAATGAATAATGTTAATATCAACGTATTTATTGACTTCTAAATTCTAGTTTTGCGTACAACTAATCTATCTATAGGTGAGTAATGTATTTGCAATTGTCTGAAGTCTTATTCAACAACAACTTATGTGTTTTTTTTATTTGAAATGATTTACCCCATCAATGAAAAATGTTAATACTAACGTAATAATTGAGTTCTAAATTCTAGTTTTCTGAATATCTAGTTAATTTATTGTGGATAAATGTATTTTCAATTGTCTGAAGTCTTATTCAACAACAACTTATGTGTTTTTTTTATTTGAAATGATTTACCCCATCAATGAAAAATGTTAATACTAACGTAATAATTGAGTTCTAAATTCTAGTTTTCTGAATATCTAGTTAATTTATTGTGGATAAATGTATTTTCAATTGTCTGAAGTCTTCTTCATCAACAACTTATGTGTTTTTTTTATTTGAAATGATTTACCCCATCAATGAAAAATGTTAAGACTAACGTAATAATTGAGTTCTAAATTCTAGTTTTCTGAATATCTAGTTAATTTATGGTGGAAAAATGTATTTTCAATTGTCTGAAGTCTTATTTAACAACAACTTATGTTTTTTTTTTAATTTGAAATGATGTACCCCAACAATGAATAATGTTAATATCAACGTATTTATTGACTTCTAAATTCTAGTTTTGCGTACAACTAATCTATCTATAGGTGACTAATGTATTTGCAATTGTCTGAAGTCTTATTCAACAACAACTTATGTGTTTTTTTTATTTGAAATGATTTACCCCATCAATGAAAAATGTTAATATTAACGTAATTTTTTAGTTTTAAATTCTGGTTTTTCTGATCATCTAGTTTATGTATAGTAGATAAATGTATTTGCAATTACCTGAAGTCTTATTCAACAACAACTTATGTGTTTTTTTTTATTTGAAATGATTTACCCCATCAATGAAAAATGTTAAGACTAACGTAATAATTGAGTTCTAAATTCTAGTTTTCTGAATATCTAGTTAATTTATTGTGGATAAATGTATTTTCAATTGTCTGAAGTCTTCTTCATCAACATATTATGTTTTTTTTTTTAATTTGAAATGATGTACCCCAACAATGAATAATGTTAATATCAACGTATTTATTGACTTCTAAATTCTAGTTTTGCGTACAACTAATCTATCTATAGATGACTAATGTATTTGCAATTGTCTGAAGTCTTATTCATCAACAACTTATGTTTTTTTTTTATTTGAAATGATTTACCCCATCAATGAAAAATGTTTTATTAACGTCATAATTGAGTTCTAAATTCTAGTTTTCTGAACATCTAGTTAATTTATAGTGGATAAATGTATTTGCAATTGTCTGAAGTCTTATTCAACAACAACTTATGTGTTTTTATTATTTGAAATGATTTACCCCATCAATGAAAAATGTTAATATCAACGTATTTATTGACTTCTAAATTCTAGTTTTGCGTACAACTAATCTATCTATAGGTGAGTAATGTATTTGCAATTGTCTGAAGTCTTATTCAACAACTACTTATGTGTTTTTTTTATTCGAAATGATTTACCCCATCAATGAAAAATGTTAATACTAATGTAATAATTGAGTTCTAAATTCTAGTTTTCTGAATATCTAGTTAATTTATTGTGGATAAATGTATTTTCAATTGTCTGAAGTCTTATTCAACAACAACTTATGTGTTTTTTTTATTTGAAATGATTTACCCCATCAATGAAAAATGTTAATATCAACGTATTTATTGACTTCTAAATTCTAGTTTTGCGTACAACTAATCTATCTATAGGTGAGTAATGTATTTGCAATTGTCTGAAGTCTTATTCAACAACAACTTATGTGTTTTTTTTATTCGAAATGATTTACCCCATCAATGAAAAATGTTAATATTAACGTAATAATTGAATTCTAAATTCTAGTTTTCTGAACATCTAGTTAATTTATAGTGGATAAATGTATTTGCAATTGTCTGAAGTCTTCTTTATCAACATATTATGTTTTTTTTTAATTTGAAACGATGTACCCCAACAATGAATAACGTTAATATTAACGTAATTATTGACTTCTAAATTCTAGTTTTGCGTACAACTAATCTATCTATAGGTGACTAATGTATTTGCAATTGCCTGAAGTCTTATTCAACAACAACTTATGTGTTTTTTTTATTTGAAATGATTTACCCCATCAATGAAAAATGTTAATATTAACGTAATAATTGAATTCTAAATTCTAGTTTTCTGAACATCTAGTTAATTTATAGTGGATAAATGTATTTGCAATTGTCTGAAGTCTTATTCAACAACAACTTATGTGTTTTTTTTATTTGAAATGATTTACCCCATCAATGAAAAATGTTTTATTAACGTAATAATTGAGTTCTAAATTCTAGTTTTCTGAACATCTAGTTAATTTATAGTGGATAAATGTATTTGCAATTGTCTGAAGTCTTCTTCATCAACATATTATGTTTTTTTTTTAATTTGAAATGATGTACCCCAACAATGAATAATGTTAATATCAATGTATTTATTGACTTCTAAATTCTAGTTTTGCGTACAACTAATCTATCTATAGGTGACTAATGTATTTGCAATTGTCTGAAGTCTTATTCAACAACAACTTATGTGTTTTTTTTATTTGAAATGATTTACCCCATCAATGAAAAATGTTTTATTAACGTAATTATTGAGTTCTAAATTCTAGTTTTCTGAACATCTAGTTAATTTATAGTGGATAAATGTATTTGCAATTGTCTGAAGTCTTCTTTATCAACATATTATGTTTTTTTTTTTAATTTGAAATGATGTACCCCAACAATGAATAATGTTAATATCAACGTATTTATTGACTTCTAAATTCTAGTTTTGCGTACAACTAATCTATCTATAGGTGACTAATGTATTTGCAATTGTCTGAAGTCTTATTCAACAACAACTTATGTGTTTTTTTTATTTGAAATGATTTACCCCATCAATGAAAAATGTTTTATTAACGTAATAATTGAGTTCTAAATTCTAGTTTTCTGAACATCTAGTTAATTTATAGTGGATAAATGTATTTGCAATTGTGTGAAGTCTTCTTCATCAACATATTATGTTTTTTTTTTAATTTGAAATGATGTACCCCAACAATGAATAATGTTAATATCAACGTATTTATTGACTTCTAAATTCTAGTTTTGCGTACAACTAATCGATCTATAGGTGACTAATGTATTTGCAATTGTCTGAAGTCTTATTCATCAACATATTATGTTTATTCTTTAATTTGAAATGATGTAACCCAACAATGAATAATGTTAATATTAACGTAATTTTTGAGTTTTAAATTCTGGTTTTTCTGATCATCTAGTTTATGTATAGTAGATAAATGTATTTGCAATTACCTGAAGTCTTATTCAACAACAACTTATGTGTTTTTTTTATTTGAAATGATTTACCACATCAATGAAAAATGTTAAGACTAACGTAATAATTGAGTTCTAAATTCTAGTTTTCTGAATATCTAGTTAATTTATTGTGGATAAATGTATTTTCAATTGTCTGAAGTCTTATTTAACAACAACTTATGTTTTTTTTTTAATTTGAAATGATGTACCCCAACAATGAATAACGTTAATATTAACGTAATTATTGACTTCTAAATTCTAGTTTTGCGTACAACTAATCTATCTATAGGTGACTAATGTATTTGCAATTGCCTGAAGTCTTATTCAACAACAACTTATGTGTTTTTTTTATTTGAAATGATTTACCCCATCAATGAAAAATGTTAATATTAACGTAATAATTGAATTCTAAATTCTAGTTTTCTGAACATCTAGTTAATTTATAGTGGATAAATGTATTTGCAATTGTCTGAAGTCTTATTCAACAACAACTTATGTGTTTTTTTTATTTGAAATGATTTACCCCATCAATGAAAAATGTTTTATTAACGTAATAATTGAGTTCTAAATTCTAGTTTTCTGAACATCTAGTTAATTTATAGTGGATAAATGTATTTGCAATTGTCTGAAGTCTTCTTCATCAACATATTATGTTTTTTTTTTAATTTGAAATGATGTACCCCAACAATGAATAATGTTAATATCAATGTATTTATTGACTTCTAAATTCTAGTTTTGCGTACAACTAATCTATCTATAGGTGACTAATGTATTTGCAATTGTCTGAAGTCTTATTCAACAACAACTTATGTGTTTTTTTTATTTGAAATGATTTACCCCATCAATGAAAAATGTTTTATTAACGTAATTATTGAGTTCTAAATTCTAGTTTTCTGAACATCTAGTTAATTTATAGTGGATAAATGTATTTGCAATTGTCTGAAGTCTTCTTTATCAACATATTATGTTTTTTTTTTAATTTGAAATGATGTACCCCAACAATGAATAATGTTAATATCAACGTATTTATTGACTTCTAAATTCTAGTTTTGCGTACAACTAATCTATCTATAGGTGACTAATGTATTTGCAATTGTCTGAAGTCTTATTCAACAACAACTTATGTGTTTTTTTTATTTGAAATGATTTACCCCATCAATGAAAAATGTTTTATTAACGTATTAATTGAGTTCTAAATTCTAGTTTTCTGAACATCTAGTTAATTTATGGTGGATAAATGTATTTGCAATTGTCTGAAGTCTTCTTCATCAACATATTATGTTTTTTTTTTAATTTGAAATGATGTACCCCAACAATGAATAATGTTAATATCAACGTATTTATTGACTTCTAAATTCTAGTTTTGCGTACAACTAATCGATCTATAGGTGACTAATGTATTTGCAATTGTCTGAAGTCTTATTCATCAACATATTATGTTTATTCTTTAATTTGAAATGATGTAACCCAACAATGAATAATGTTAATATTAACGTAATTTTTGAGTTTTAAATTCTGGTTTTTCTGATCATCTAGTTTATGTATAGTGGATAAATGTATTTGCAATTGTCTGAAGTCTTATTCATCAACATATTATGTTTTTTTTTTAATTTGAAATGATGTACCCCAACAATGAATAATGTTAATATCAACGTATTTATTGACTTCTAAATTCTAGTTTTGCGTACAACTAATCTATCTATAGGTGAGTAATGTATTTGCAATTGTCTGAAGTCTTATTCAACAACAACTTATGTGTTTTTTTTATTTGAAATGATTTACCCCATCAATGAAAAATGTTAATACTAACGTAATAATTGAGTTCTAAATTCTAGTTTTCTGAATATCTAGTTAATTTATTGTGGATAAATGTATTTTCAATTGTCTGAAGTCTTCTTCATCAACATACTATGTTTTTTTTTTAATTTGAAATGATGTACCCCAACAATGAATAATGTTAATATCAACGTATTTATTGACTTCTAAATTCTAGTTTTGCGTACAACTAATCTATCTATAGATGACTAATGTATTTGCAATTGTCTGAAGTCTTATTCATCATCAACTTATGTGTTTTTTTTATTTGAAATGATTTACCCCATCAATGAAAAATGTTAAAATTAACGTGATTTTTGAGTTTTAAATTCTGGTTTTTCTGATCATCTAGTTTATGTATAGTAGATAAATGTATTTGCAATTACCTGAAATCTTATTCAACAACAACTTATGTGTTTTTTTTATTTGAAATGATTTACCCCATCAATGAAAAATGTTAAGACTAACGTAATAATTGAGTTCTAAATTCTAGTTTTCTGAATATCTAGTTAATTTATTGTGGATAAATGTATTTTCAATTGTCTGAAGTCTTATTTAACAACAACTTATGTTTTTTTTTTAATTTGAAATGATGTACCCCAACAATGAATAACGTTAATATTAACGTAATTATTGACTTCTAAATTCTAGTTTTGCGTACAACTAATCTATCTATAGGTGACTAATGTATTTGCAATTGCCTGAAGTCTTATTCAACAACAACTTATGTGTTTTTTTTATTTGAAATGATTTACCCCATCAATGAAAAATGTTAATACTAACGTAATAATTGAGTTCTAAATTCTAGTTTTCTGAATATCTAGTTAATTTATTGTGGATAAATGTATTTTCAATTGTCTGAAGTCTTCTTCATCAACATTTTATGTTTTTTTTTTAATTTGAAATGATGTACCCCAACAATGAATAATGTTAATATCAACGTATTTATTGACTTCTAAATTCTAGTTTTGCGTACAACTAATCTATCTATAGGTGACTAATGTATTTGCAATTGTCTGAAGTCTTATTCAACAACAACTTATGTGTTTTTTTTATTTGAAATGATTTACCCCAGCAATGAAAAATGTTTTATTAACGTAATAATTGAGTTCTAAATTCTAGTTTTCTGAACATCTAGTTAATTTATAGTGGATAAATGTATTTGCAATTGTCTGAAGTCTTCTTCATCAACATATTATGTTTTTTTTTTAATTTGAAATGATGTACCCCAACAATGAATAATGTTAATATCAATGTATTTATTGACTTCTAAATTCTAGTTTTGCGTACAACTAATCTATCTATAGGTGACTAATGTATTTGCAATTGTCTGAAGTCTTATTCAACAACAACTTATGTGTTTTTTTTATTTGAAATGATTTACCCCATCAATGAAAAATGTTTTATTAACGTAATTATTGAGTTCTAAATTCTAGTTTTCTGAACATCTAGTTAATTTATAGTGGATAAATGTATTTGCAATTGTCTGAAGTCTTCTTTATCAACATATTATGTTTTTTTTTTAATTTGAAATGATGTACCCCAACAATGAATAATGTTAATATCAACGTATTTATTGACTTCTAAATTCTAGTTTTGTGTACAACTAATCTATCTATAGGTGACTAATGTATTTGCAATTGTCTGAAGTCTTATTCAACAACAACTTATGTGTTTTTTTTATTTGAAATGATTTACCCCATCAATGAAAAATGTTTTATTAACGTAATAATTGAGTTCTAAATTCTAGTTTTCTGAACATCTAGTTAATTTATAGTGGATAAATGTATTTGCAATTGTCTGAAGTCTTCTTCATCAACATATTATGTTTTTTTTTTAATTTGAAATGATGTACCTCAACAATGAATAATGTTAATATCAACGTATTTATTGACTTCTAAATTCTAGTTTTGCGTACAACTAATCGATCTATAGGTGACTAATGTATTTGCAATTGTCTGAAGTCTTATTCATCAACATATTATGTTTATTCTTTAATTTGAAATGATGTAACCCAACAATGAATAATGTTAATATTAACGTAATAATTGAGTTCTAAATTCTAGTTTTCTGAACATCTAGTTAATTTATAGTGGATAAATGTATTTGCAATTGTCTGAAGTCTTCTTCATCAACATATTATGTTTTTTTTTTAATTTGAAATGATGTACCCCAACAATGAATAATGTTAATATCAATGTATTTATTGACTTCTAAATTCTAGTTTTGCGTACAACTAATCTATCTATAGGTGACTAATGTATTTGCAATTGTCTGAAGTCTTATTCAACAACAACTTATGTGTTTTTTTTATTTGAAATGATTTACCCCATCAATGAAAAATGTTTTATTAACGTAATAATTGAGTTCTAAATTCTAGTTTTCTGAACATCTAGTTAATTTATAGTGGATAAATTTATTTGCAATTGTCTGAAGTCTTCTTCATCAACATATTATGTTTTTTTTTTAATTTGAAATGATGTACCCCAACAATGAATAATGTTAATATCAACGTATTTATTGACTTCTAAATTCTAGTTTTGCGTACAACTAATCTATCTATAGGTGACTAATGTATTTGCAATTGTCTGAAGTCTTATTCATCAACAACTTATGTGTTTTTTTTATTTGAAATGATTTACCCCATCAATGAAAAATGTTAATATTAACGTAATTTTTGAGTTTTAAATTCTGGTTTTTCTGATCATCTAGTTTATGTATAGTAGATAAATGTATTTGCAATTACCTGAAGTCTTATTCAACAACAACTTATGTGTTTTTTTTATTTGAAATGATTTACCCCATCAATGAAAAATGTTTTATTAACGTAATAATTGAGTTCTAAATTCTAGTTTTCTGAACATCTAGTTAATTTATAGTGGATAAATGTATTTGCAATTGTCTGAAGTCTTCTTCATCAACATATTATGTTTTTTTTTTAATTTGAAATGATGTACCCCAACAATGAATAATGTTAATATCAATGTATTTATTGACTTCTAAATTCTAGTTTTGCGTACAACTAATCTATCTATAGGTGACTAATGTATTTGCAATTGTCTGAAGTCTTATTCAACAACAACTTATGTGTTTTTTTTATTTGAAATGATTTACCCCATCAATGAAAAATGTTTTATTAACGTAATTATTGAGTTCTAAATTCTAGTTTTCTGAACATCTAGTTAATTTATAGTGGATAAATGTATTTGCAATTGTCTGAAGTCTTCTTTATCAACATATTATGTTTTTTTTTTAATTTGAAATGATGTACCCCAACAATGAATAATGTTAATATCAACGTATTTATTGACTTCTAAATTCTAGTTTTGCGTACAACTAATCTATCTATAGGTGACTAATGTATTTGCAATTGTCTGAAGTCTTATTCAACAACAACTTATGTGTTTTTTTTTATTTGAAATGATTTACCCCATCAATGAAAAATGTTTTATTAACGTAATAATTGAGTTCTAAATTCTAGTTTTCTGAACATCTAGTTAATTTATAGTGGATAAATGTATTTGCAATTGTCTGAAGTCTTCTTCATCAACATATTATGTTTTTTTTTTAATTTGAAATGATGTACCCCAACAATGAATAATGTTAATATCAACGTATTTATTGACTTCTAAATTCTAGTTTTGCGTACAACTAATCTATCTATAGGTGACTAATGTATTTGCAATTGTCTGAAGTCTTATTCAACAACAACTTATGTGTTTTTTTTATTTGAAATGATTTACCCCATCAATGAAAAATGTTTTATTAACGTAATAATTGAGTTCTAAATTCTAGTTTTCTGAACATCTAGTTAATTTATAGTGGATAAATGTATTTGCAATTGTCTGAAGTCTTCTTCATCAACATATTATGTTTTTTTTTTAATTTGAAATGATGTACCCCAACAATGAATAATGTTAATATCAATGTATTTATTGACTTCTAAATTCTAGTTTTGCGTACAACTAATCTATCTATAGGTGACTAATGTATTTGCAATTGTCTGAAGTCTTATTCAACAACAACTTATGTGTTTTTTTTATTTGAAATGATTTACCCCATCAATGAAAAATGTTTTATTAACGTAATTATTGAGTTCTAAATTCTAGTTTTCTGAACATCTAGTTAATTTATAGTGGATAAATGTATTTGCAATTGTCTGAAGTCTTCTTTATCAACATATTATGTTTTTTTTTTAATTTGAAATGATGTACCCCAACAATGAATAATGTTAATATCAACGTATGTATTGACTTCTAAATTCTAGTTTTGCGTACAACTAATCTATCTATAGGTGACTAATGTATTTGCAATTGTCTGAAGTCTTATTCAACAACAACTTATGTGTTTTTTTTATTTGAAATGATTTACCCCATCAATGAAAAATGTTTTATTAACGTAATAATTGAGTTCTAAATTCTAGTTTTCTGAACATCTAGTTAATTTATAGTGGATAAATGTATTTGCAATTGTCTGAAGTCTTCTTCATCAACATATTATGTTTTTTTTTTAATTTGAAATGATGTACCCCAACAATGAATAATGTTAATATCAACGTATTTATTGACTTCTAAATTCTAGTTTTGCGTACAACTAATCGATCTATAGGTGACTAATGTATTTGCAATTGTCTGAAGTCTTATTCATCAACATATTATGTTTATTCTTTAATTTGAAATGATGTAACCCAACAATGAATAATGTTAATATTAACGTAATTTTTGAGTTTTAAATTCTGGTTTTTCTGATCATCTAGTTTATCTATAGTGGATAAATGTATTTGCAATTGTCTGAAGTCTTATTCATCAACATATTATGTTTTTTTTTTAATTTGAAATGATGTACCCCAACAATGAATAATGTTAATATCAACGTATTTATTGACTTCTAAATTCTAGTTTTGCGTACAACTAATCTATCTATAGGTGAGTAATGTATTTGCAATTGTCTGAAGTCTTATTCAACAACAACTTATGTGTTTTTTTTATTTGAAATGATTTACCCCATCAATGAAAAATGTTAATACTAACGTAATAATTGAGTTCTAAATTCTAGTTTTCTGAATATCTAGTTAATTTATTGTGGATAAATGTATTTTCAATTGTCTGAAGTCTTCTTCATCAACATACTATGTTTTTTTTTTAATTTGAAATGATGTACCCCAACAATGAATAATGTTAATATCAACGTATTTATTGACTTCTAAATTCTAGTTTTGCGTACAACTAATCTATCTATAGATGACTAATGTATTTGCAATTGTCTGAAGTCTTATTCATCATCAACTTATGTGTTTTTTTTATTTGAAATGATTTACCCCATCAATGAAAAATGTTAAAATTAACGTGATTTTTGAGTTTTAAATTCTGGTTTTTCTGATCATCTAGTTTATGTATAGTAGATAAATGTATTTGCAATTACCTGAAATCTTATTCAACAACAACTTATGTGTTTTTTTTATTTGAAATGATTTACCCCATCAATGAAAAATGTTAAGACTAACGTAATAATTGAGTTCTAAATTCTAGTTTTCTGAATATCTAGTTAATTTATTGTGGATAAATGTATTTTCAATTGTCTGAAGTCTTATTTAACAACAACTTATGTTTTTTTTTTAATTTGAAATGATGTACCCCAACAATGAATAACGTTAATATTAACGTAATTATTGACTTCTAAATTCTAGTTTTGCGTACAACTAATCTATCTATAGGTGACTAATGTATTTGCAATTGCCTGAAGTCTTATTCAACAACAACTTATGTGTTTTTTTTATTTGAAATGATTTACCCCATCAATGAAAAATGTTAATACTAACGTAATAATTGAGTTCTAAATTCTAGTTTTCTGAATATCTAGTTAATTTATTGTGGATAAATGTATTTTCAATTGTCTGAAGTCTTCTTCATCAACATTTTATGTTTTTTTTTTAATTTGAAATGATGTACCCCAACAATGAATAATGTTAATATCAACGTATTTATTGACTTCTAAATTCTAGTTTTGCGTACAACTAATCTATCTATAGGTGACTAATGTATTTGCAATTGTCTGAAGTCTTATTCAACAACAACTTATGTGTTTTTTTTATTTGAAATGATTTACCCCAGCAATGAAAAATGTTTTATTAACGTAATAATTGAGTTCTAAATTCTAGTTTTCTGAACATCTAGTTAATTTATAGTGGATAAATGTATTTGCAATTGTCTGAAGTCTTCTTCATCAACATATTATGTTTTTTTTTTAATTTGAAATGATGTACCCCAACAATGAATAATGTTAATATCAATGTATTTATTGACTTCTAAATTCTAGTTTTGCGTACAACTAATCTATCTATAGGTGACTAATGTATTTGCAATTGTCTGAAGTCTTATTCAACAACAACTTATGTGTTTTTTTTATTTGAAATGATTTACCCCATCAATGAAAAATGTTTTATTAACGTAATTATTGAGTTCTAAATTCTAGTTTTCTGAACATCTAGTTAATTTATAGTGGATAAATGTATTTGCAATTGTCTGAAGTCTTCTTTATCAACATATTATGTTTTTTTTTTAATTTGAAATGATGTACCCCAACAATGAATAATGTTAATATCAACGTATTTATTGACTTCTAAATTCTAGTTTTGCGTACAACTAATCTATCTATAGGTGACTAATGTATTTGCAATTGTCTGAAGTCTTATTCAACAACAACTTATGTGTTTTTTTTATTTGAAATGATTTACCCCATCAATGAAAAATGTTTTATTAACGTAATAATTGAGTTCTAAATTCTAGTTTTCTGAACATCTAGTTAATTTATAGTGGATAAATGTATTTGCAATTGTCTGAAGTCTTCTTCATCAACATATTATGTTTTTTTTTTAATTTGAAATGATGTACCTCAACAATGAATAATGTTAATATCAACGTATTTATTGACTTCTAAATTCTAGTTTTGCGTACAACTAATCGATCTATAGGTGACTAATGTATTTGCAATTGTCTGAAGTCTTATTCATCAACATATTATGTTTATTCTTTAATTTGAAATGATGTAACCCAACAATGAATAATGTTAATATTAACGTAATAATTGAGTTCTAAATTCTAGTTTTCTGAACATCTAGTTAATTTATAGTGGATAAATGTATTTGCAATTGTCTGAAGTCTTCTTCATCAACATATTATGTTTTTTTTTTAATTTGAAATGATGTACCCCAACAATGAATAATGTTAATATCAATGTATTTATTGACTTCTAAATTCTAGTTTTGCGTACAACTAATCTATCTATAGGTGACTAATGTATTTGCAATTGTCTGAAGTCTTATTCAACAACAACTTATGTGTTTTTTTTATTTGAAATGATTTACCCCATCAATGAAAAATGTTTTATTAACGTAATAATTGAGTTCTAAATTCTAGTTTTCTGAACATCTAGTTAATTTATAGTGGATAAATTTATTTGCAATTGTCTGAAGTCTTCTTCATCAACATATTATGTTTTTTTTTTAATTTGAAATGATGTACCCCAACAATGAATAATGTTAATATCAACGTATTTATTGACTTCTAAATTCTAGTTTTGCGTACAACTAATCTATCTATAGGTGACTAATGTATTTGCAATTGTCTGAAGTCTTATTCATCAACAACTTATGTGTTTTTTTTATTTGAAATGATTTACCCCATCAATGAAAAATGTTAATATTAACGTAATTTTTGAGTTTTAAATTCTGGTTTTTCTGATCATCTAGTTTATGTATAGTAGATAAATGTATTTGCAATTACCTGAAGTCTTATTCAACAACAACTTATGTGTTTTTTTTATTTGAAATGATTTACCCCATCAATGAAAAATGTTTTATTAACGTAATAATTGAGTTCTAAATTCTAGTTTTCTGAACATCTAGTTAATTTATAGTGGATAAATGTATTTGCAATTGTCTGAAGTCTTCTTCATCAACATATTATGTTTTTTTTTTAATTTGAAATGATGTACCCCAACAATGAATAATGTTAATATCAATGTATTTATTGACTTCTAAATTCTAGTTTTGCGTACAACTAATCTATCTATAGGTGACTAATGTATTTGCAATTGTCTGAAGTCTTATTCAACAACAACTTATGTGTTTTTTTTATTTGAAATGATTTACCCCATCAATGAAAAATGTTTTATTAACGTAATTATTGAGTTCTAAATTCTAGTTTTCTGAACATCTAGTTAATTTATAGTGGATAAATGTATTTGCAATTGTCTGAAGTCTTCTTTATCAACATATTATGTTTTTTTTTTAATTTGAAATGATGTACCCCAACAATGAATAATGTTAATATCAACGTATTTATTGACTTCTAAATTCTAGTTTTGCGTACAACTAATCTATCTATAGGTGACTAATGTATTTGCAATTGTCTGAAGTCTTATTCAACAACAACTTATGTGTTTTTTTTATTTGAAATGATTTACCCCATCAATGAAAAATGTTTTATTAACGTAATAATTGAGTTCTAAATTCTAGTTTTCTGAACATCTAGTTAATTTATAGTGGATAAATGTATTTGCAATTGTCTGAAGTCTTCTTCATCAACATATTATGTTTTTTTTTTAATTTGAAATGATGTACCCCAACAATGAATAATGTTAATATCAACGTATTTATTGACTTCTAAATTCTAGTTTTGCGTACAACTAATCTATCTATAGGTGACTAATGTATTTGCAATTGTCTGAAGTCTTATTCAACAACAACTTATGTGTTTTTTTTATTTGAAATGATTTACCCCATCAATGAAAAATGTTTTATTAACGTAATAATTGAGTTCTAAATTCTAGTTTTCTGAACATCTAGTTAATTTATAGTGGATAAATGTATTTGCAATTGTCTGAAGTCTTCTTCATCAACATATTATGTTTTTTTTTTAATTTGAAATGATGTACCCCAACAATGAATAATGTTAATATCAATGTATTTATTGACTTCTAAATTCTAGTTTTGCGTACAACTAATCTATCTATAGGTGACTAATGTATTTGCAATTGTCTGAAGTCTTATTCAACAACAACTTATGTGTTTTTTTTATTTGAAATGATTTACCCCATCAATGAAAAATGTTTTATTAACGTAATTATTGAGTTCTAAATTCTAGTTTTCTGAACATCTAGTTAATTTATAGTGGATAAATGTATTTGCAATTGTCTGAAGTCTTCTTTATCAACATATTATGTTTTTTTTTTAATTTGAAATGATGTACCCCAACAATGAATAATGTTAATATCAACGTATGTATTGACTTCTAAATTCTAGTTTTGCGTACAACTAATCTATCTATAGGTGACTAATGTATTTGCAATTGTCTGAAGTCTTATTCAACAACAACTTATGTGTTTTTTTTATTTGAAATGATTTACCCCATCAATGAAAAATGTTTTATTAACGTAATAATTGAGTTCTAAATTCTAGTTTTCTGAACATCTAGTTAATTTATAGTGGATAAATGTATTTGCAATTGTCTGAAGTCTTCTTCATCAACATATTATGTTTTTTTTTTAATTTGAAATGATGTACCCCAACAATGAATAATGTTAATATCAACGTATTTATTGACTTCTAAATTCTAGTTTTGCGTACAACTAATCGATCTATAGGTGACTAATGTATTTGCAATTGTCTGAAGTCTTATTCATCAACATATTATGTTTATTCTTTAATTTGAAATGATGTAACCCAACAATGAATAATGTTAATATTAACGTAATTTTTGAGTTTTAAATTCTGGTTTTTCTGATCATCTAGTTTATCTATAGTGGATAAATGTATTTGCAATTGTCTGAAGTCTTATTCATCAACATATTATGTTTTTTTTTTAATTTGAAATGATGTACCCCAACAATGAATAATGTTAATATCAACGTATTTATTGACTTCTAAATTCTAGTTTTGCGTACAACTAATCTATCTATAGGTGACTAATGTATTTGCAATTGTCTGAAGTCTTATTCAACAACAACTTATGTGTTTTTTTTATTTGAAATGATGTAACCCAACAATGAATAATGTTAATATTAACGTAATTTTTGAGTTTTAAATTCTGGTTTTTCTGATCATCTAGTTTATGTATAGTGGATAAATGTATTTGCAATTGTCTGAAGTCTTATTCATCAACATATTATGTTTTTTTTTTAATTTGAAATGATGTACCCCAACAATGAATAATGTTAATATCAACGTATTTATTGACTTCTAAATTCTAGTTTTGCGTACAACTAATCTATCTATAGGTGAGTAATGTATTTGCAATTGTCTGAAGTCTTATTCAACAACAACTTATGTGTTTTTTTTATTTGAAATGATTTACCCCATCAATGAAAAATGTTAATACTAACGTAATAATTGAGTTCTAAATTCTAGTTTTCTGAATATCTAGTTAATTTATTGTGGATAAATGTATTTTCAATTGTCTGAAGTCTTCTTCATCAACATACTATGTTTTTTTTTTAATTTGAAATGATGTACCCCAACAATGAATAATGTTAATATCAACGTATTTATTGACTTCTAAATTCTAGTTTTGCGTACAACTAATCTATCTATAGATGACTAATGTATTTGCAATTGTCTGAAGTCTTATTCATCAACAACTTATGTGTTTTTTTTATTTGAAATGATTTACCCCATCAATGAAAAATGTTAAAATTAACGTGATTTTTGAGTTTTAAATTCTGGTTTTTCTGATCATCTAGTTTATGTATAGTAGATAAATGTATTTGCAATTACCTGAAGTCTTATTCAACAACAACTTATGTGTTTTTTTTATTTGAAATGATTTACCCCATCAATGAAAAATGTTAAGACTAACGTAATAATTGAGTTCTAAATTCTAGTTTTCTGAATATCTAGTTAATTTATTGTGGATAAATGTATTTGCAATTGTCTGAAGTCTTCTTTATCAACATATTATGTTTTTTTTTTAATTTGAAATGATGTACCCCAACAATGAATAATGTTAATATCAACGTATGTATTGACTTCTAAATTCTAGTTTTGCGTACAACTAATCTATCTATAGGTGACTAATGTATTTGCAATTGTCTGAAGTCTTATTCAACAACAACTTATGTGTTTTTTTTTATTTGAAATGATTTACCCCATCAATGAAAAATGTTTTATTAACGTAATAATTGAGTTCTAAATTCTAGTTTTCTGAACATCTAGTTAATTTATAGTGGATAAATGTATTTGCAATTGTCTGAAGTCTTCTTCATCAACATATTATGTTTTTTTTTTAATTTGAAATGATGTACCCCAACAATGAATAATGTTAATATCAACGTATTTATTGACTTCTAAATTCTAGTTTTGCGTACAACTAATCGATCTATAGGTGACTAATGTATTTGCAATTGTCTGAAGTCTTATTCATCAACATATTATGTTTATTCTTTAATTTGAAATGATGTAACCCAACAATGAATAATGTTAATATTAACGTAATTTTTGAGTTTTAAATTCTGGTTTTTCTGATCATCTAGTTTATCTATAGTGGATAAATGTATTTGCAATTGTCTGAAGTCTTATTCATCAACATATTATGTTTTTTTTTTAATTTGAAATGATGTACCCCAACAATGAATAATGTTAATATCAACGTATTTATTGACTTCTAAATTCTAGTTTTGCGTACAACTAATCTATCTATAGGTGACTAATGTATTTGCAATTGTCTGAAGTCTTATTCAACAACAACTTATGTGTTTTTTTTATTTGAAATGATGTAACCCAACAATGAATAATGTTAATATTAACGTAATTTTTGAGTTTTAAATTCTGGTTTTTCTGATCATCTAGTTTATGTATAGTGGATAAATGTATTTGCAATTGTCTGAAGTCTTATTCATCAACATATTATGTTTTTTTTTTAATTTGAAATGATGTACCCCAACAATGAATAATGTTAATATCAACGTATTTATTGACTTCTAAATTCTAGTTTTGCGTACAACTAATCTATCTATAGGTGAGTAATGTATTTGCAATTGTCTGAAGTCTTATTCAACAACAACTTATGTGTTTTTTTTATTTGAAATGATTTACCCCATCAATGAAAAATGTTAATACTAACGTAATAATTGAGTTCTAAATTCTAGTTTTCTGAATATCTAGTTAATTTATTGTGGATAAATGTATTTTCAATTGTCTGAAGTCTTCTTCATCAACATACTATGTTTTTTTTTTAATTTGAAATGATGTACCCCAACAATGAATAATGTTAATATCAACGTATTTATTGACTTCTAAATTCTAGTTTTGCGTACAACTAATCTATCTATAGATGACTAATGTATTTGCAATTGTCTGAAGTCTTATTCATCAACAACTTATGTGTTTTTTTTATTTGAAATGATTTACCCCATCAATGAAAAATGTTAAAATTAACGTGATTTTTGAGTTTTAAATTCTGGTTTTTCTGATCATCTAGTTTATGTATAGTAGATAAATGTATTTGCAATTACCTGAAGTCTTATTCAACAACAACTTATGTGTTTTTTTTATTTGAAATGATTTACCCCATCAATGAAAAATGTTAAGACTAACGTAATAATTGAGTTCTAAATTCTAGTTTTCTGAATATCTAGTTAATTTATTGTGGATAAATGTATTTTCAATTGTCTGAAGTCTTCTTCATCAACATTTTATGTTTTTTTTTTAATTTGAAATGATGTACCCCAACAATGAATAATGTTAATATCAACGTATTTATTGACTTCTAAATTCTAGTTTTGCGTACAACTAATCTATCTATAGGTGACTAATGTATTTGCAATTGTCTGAAGTCTTATTCAACAACAACTTATGTGTTTTTTTTATTTGAAATGATTTACCCCATCAATGAAAAATGTTTTATTAACGTAATAATTGAGTTCTAAATTCTAGTTTTCTGAACATCTAGTTAATTTATAGTGGATAAATGTATTTGCAATTGTCTGAAGTCTTCTTCATCAACATATTATGTTTTTTTTTTAATTTGAAATGATGTACCCCAACAATGAATAATGTTAATATCAATGTATTTATTGACTTCTAAATTCTAGTTTTGCGTACAACTAATCTATCTATAGGTGACTAATGTATTTGCAATTGTCTGAAGTCTTATTCAACAACAACTTATGTGTTTTTTTTATTTGAAATGATTTACCCCATCAATGAAAAATGTTTTATCAACGTAATTATTGAGTTCTAAATTCTAGTTTTCTGAACATCTAGTTAATTTATAGTGGATAAATGTATTTGCAATTGTCTGAAGTCTTCTTTATCAACATATTATGTTTTTTTTTTAATTTGAAATGATGTACCCCAACAATGAATAATGTTAATATCAACGTATTTATTGACTTCTAAATTCTAGTTTTGCGTACAACTAATCTATCTATAGGTGACTAATGTATTTGCAATTGTCTGAAGTCTTATTCATCAACAACTTATGTGTTTTTTTTATTTGAAATGATTTACCCCATCAATGAAAAATGTTAATATTAACGTAATTTTTGAGTTTTAAATTCTGGTTTTTCTGATCATCTAGTTTATGTATAGTAGATAAATGTATTTGCAATTACCTGAAGTCTTATTCAACAACAACTTATGTGTTTTTTTTATTTGAAATGATTTACCCCATCAATGAAAAATGTTTTATTAACGTAATAATTGAGTTCTAAATTCTAGTTTTCTGAACATCTAGTTAATTTATAGTGGATAAATGTATTTGCAATTGTCTGAAGTCTTCTTCATCAACATATTATGTTTTTTTTTTAATTTGAAATGATGTACCCCAACAATGAATAATGTTAATATCAATGTATTTATTGACTTCTAAATTCTAGTTTTGCGTACAACTAATCTATCTATAGGTGACTAATGTATTTGCAATTGTCTGAAGTCTTATTCAACAACAACTTATGTGTTTTTTTTATTTGAAATGATTTACCCCATCAATGAAAAATGTTTTATTAACGTAATTATTGAGTTCTAAATTCTAGTTTTCTGAACATCTAGTTAATTTATAGTGGATAAATGTATTTGCAATTGTCTGAAGTCTTCTTCATCAACATATTATGTTTTTTTTTTAATTTGAAATGATGTACCCCAACAATGAATAATGTTAATATCAACGTATTTATTGACTTCTAAATTCTAGTTTTGCGTACAACTAATCGATCTATAGGTGACTAATGTATTTGCAATTGTCTGAAGTCTTATTCATCAACATATTATGTTTATTCTTTAATTTGAAATGATGTAACCCAACAATGAATAATGTTAATATTAACGTAATTTTTGAGTTTTAAATTCTGGTTTTTCTGATCATCTAGTTTATCTATAGTGGATAAATGTATTTGCAATTGTCTGAAGTCTTATTCATCAACATATTATGTTTTTTTTTTAATTTGAAATGATGTACCCCAACAATGAATAATGTTAATATCAACGTATTTATTGACTTCTAAATTCTAGTTTTGCGTACAACTAATCTATCTATAGGTGACTAATGTATTTGCAATTGTCTGAAGTCTTATTCAACAACAACTTATGTGTTTTTTTTATTTGAAATGATTTACCCCATCAATGAAAAATGTTTTATTAACGTAATAATTGAGTTCTAAATTCTAGTTTTCTGAACATCTAGTTAATTTATAGTGGATAAATGTATTTGCAATTGTCTGAAGTCTTCTTCATCAACATATTATGTTTTTTTTTTAATTTGAAATGATGTACCCCAACAATGAATAATGTTAATATCAATGTATTTATTGACTTCTAAATTCTAGTTTTGCGTACAACTAATCTATCTATAGGTGACTAATGTATTTGCAATTGTCTGAAGTCTTATTCAACAACAACTTATGTGTTTTTTTTATTTGAAATGATTTACCCCATCAATGAAAAATGTTTTATTAACGTAATTATTGAGTTCTAAATTCTAGTTTTCTGAACATCTAGTTAATTTATAGTGGATAAATGTATTTGCAATTGTCTGAAGTCTTCTTTATCAACATATTATGTATTTTTTTTAATTTGAAATGATGTACCCCAACAATGAATAATGTTAATATCAACGTATTTATTGACTTCTAAATTCTAGTTTTGCGTACAACTAATCTATCTATAGGTGACTAATGTATTTGCAATTGTCTGAAGTCTTATTCAACAACAACTTATGTGTTTTTTTTATTTGAAATGATTTACCCCATCAATGAAAAATGTTTTATTAACGTAATAATTGAGTTCTAAATTCTAGTTTTCTGAACATCTAATTAATTTATAGTGGATAAATGTATTTGCAATTGTCTGAAGTCTTCTTCATCAACATATTATGTTTTTTTTTTAATTTGAAATGATGTACCCCAACAATGAATAATGTTAATATCAACGTATTTATTGACTTCTAAATTCTAGTTTTGCGTACAACTAATCGATCTATAGGTGACTAATGTATTTGCAATTGTCTGAAGTCTTATTCATCAACATATTATGTTTATTCTTTAATTTGAAATGATGTAACCCAACAATGAATAATGTTAATATTAACGTAATTTTTGAGTTTTAAATTCTGGTTTTTCTGATCATCTAGTTTATCTATAGTGGATAAATGTATTTGCAATTGTCTGAAGTCTTATTCATCAACATATTATGTTTTTTTTTTAATTTGAAATGATGTACCCCAACAATGAATAATGTTAATATCAACGTATTTATTGACTTCTAAATTCTAGTTTTGCGTACAACTAATCTATCTATAGGTGACTAATGTATTTGCAATTGTCTGAAGTCTTATTCAACAACAACTTATGTGTTTTTTTTATTTGAAATGATTTACCCCATCAATGAAAAATGTTTTATTAACGTAATAATTGAGTTCTAAATTCTAGTTTTCTGAACAGCTAGTTAATTTATAGTGGATAAATGTATTTGCAATTGTCTGAAGTCTTCTTCATCAACATATTATGTTTTTTTTTTAATTTGAAATGATGTACCCCAACAATGAATAATGTTAATATCAACGTATTTATTGACTTCTAAATTCTAGTTTTGCGTACAACTAATCTATCTATAGGTGACTAATGTATTTGCAATTTTCTGAAGTCTTATTCATCAACATATTATGTTTATTCTTTAATTTGAAATGATGTAACCCAACAATGAATAATGTTAATATTAACGTAATAATTGAGTTCTAAATTCTAGTTTTCTGAACATCTAGTTAATTTATAGTGGATAAATGTATTTGCAATTGTCTGAAGTCTTCTTCATCAACATATTATGTTTTTTTTTTAATTTGAAATGATGTACCCCAACAATGAATAATGTTAATATCAATGTATTTATTGACTTCTAAATTCTAGTTTTGCGTACAACTAATCTATCTATAGGTGACCAATGTATTTGCAATTGTCTGAAGTCTTATTCAACAACAACTTATGTGTTTTTTTTATTTGAAATGATTTACCCCATCAATGAAAAATGTTTTATTAACGTAATTATTGAGTTCTAAATTCTAGTTTTCTGAACATCTAGTAAATTTATAGTGGATAAATGTATTTGCAATTGTCTGAAGTCTTCTTTATCAACATATTATGTTTTTTTTTTAATTTGAAATGATGTACCCCAACAATGAATAATGTTAATATCAACGTATTTATTGACTTCTAAATTCTAGTTTTGCGTACAACTAATCTATCTATAGGTGACTAATGTATTTGCAATTGTCTGAAGTCTTATTCATCAACAACTTATGTGTTTTTTTTATTTGAAATGATTTACCCCATCAATGAAAAATGTTAATATTAACGTAATTTTTGAGTTTTAAATTCTGGTTTTTCTGATCATCTAGTTTATGTATAGTAGATAAATGTATTTGCAATTACCTGAAGTCTTATTCAACAACAACTTATGTGTTTTTTTTATTTGAAATGATTTACCCCATCAATGAAAAATGTTTTATTAACGTAATAATTGAGTTCTAAATTCTAGTTTTCTGAACATCTAGTTAATTTATAGTGGATAAATGTATTTGCAATTGTCTGAAGTCTTCTTCATCAACATATTATGTTTTTTTTTTAATTTGAAATGATGTACCCCAACAATGAATAATGTTAATATCAATGTATTTATTGACTTCTAAATTCTAGTTTTGCGTACAACTAATCTATCTATAGGTGACTAATGTATTTGCAATTGTCTGAAGTCTTATTCAACAACAACTTATGTGTTTTTTTTATTTGAAATGATTTACCCCATCAATGAAAAATGTTTTATTAACGTAATTATTGAGTTCTAAATTCTAGTTTTCTGAACATCTAGTTAATTTATAGTGGATAAATGTATTTGCAATTGTCTGAAGTCTTCTTCATCAACATATTATGTTTTTTTTTTAATTTGAAATGATGTACCCCAACAATGAATAATGTTAATATCAACGTATTTATTGACTTCTAAATTCTAGTTTTGCGTACAACTAATCGATCTATAGGTGACTAATGTATTTGCAATTGTCTGAAGTCTTATTCATCAACATATTATGTTTATTCTTTAATTTGAAATGATGTAACCCAACAATGAATAATGTTAATATTAACGTAATTTTTGAGTTTTAAATTCTGGTTTTTCTGATCATCTAGTTTATCTATAGTGGATAAATGTATTTGCAATTGTCTGAAGTCTTATTCATCAACATATTATGTTTTTTTTTTAATTTGAAATGATGTACCCCAACAATGAATAATGTTAATATCAACGTATTTATTGACTTCTAAATTCTAGTTTTGCGTACAACTAATCTATCTATAGGTGACTAATGTATTTGCAATTGTCTGAAGTCTTATTCAACAACAACTTATGTGTTTTTTTTTATTTGAAATGATTTACCCCATCAATGAAAAATGTTTTATTAACGTAATAATTGAGTTCTAAATTCTAGTTTTCTGAACATCTAGTTAATTTATAGTGGATAAATGTATTTGCAATTGTCTGAAGTCTTCTTCATCAACATATTATGTTTTTTTTTTAATTTGAAATGATGTACCCCAACAATGAATAATGTTAATATCAATGTATTTATTGACTTCTAAATTCTAGTTTTGCGTACAACTAATCTATCTATAGGTGACTAATGTATTTGCAATTGTCTGAAGTCTTATTCAACAACAACTTATGTGTTTTTTTTATTTGAAATGATTTACCCCATCAATGAAAAATGTTTTATTAACGTAATTATTGAGTTCTAAATTCTAGTTTTCTGAACATCTAGTTAATTTATAGTGGATAAATGTATTTGCAATTGTCTGAAGTCTTCTTTATCAACATATTATGTATTTTTTTTAATTTGAAATGATGTACCCCAACAATGAATAATGTTAATATCAACGTATTTATTGACTTCTAAATTCTAGTTTTGCGTACAACTAATCTATCTATAGGTGACTAATGTATTTGCAATTGTCTGAAGTCTTATTCAACAACAACTTATGTGTTTTTTTTATTTGAAATAATTTACCCCATCAATGAAAAATGTTTTATTAACGTAATAATTGAGTTCTAAATTCTAGTTTTCTGAACATCTAGTTAATTTATAGTGGATAAATGTATTTGCAATTGTCTGAAGTCTTCTTCATCAACATATTATGTTTTTTTTTTAATTTGAAATGATGTACCCCAACAATGAATAATGTTAATATCAACGTATTTATTGACTTCTAAATTCTAGTTTTGCGTACAACTAATCGATCTATAGGTGACTAATGTATTTGCAATTGTCTGAAGTCTTATTCATCAACATATTATGTTTATTCTTTAATTTGAAATGATGTAACCCAACAATGAATAATGTTAATATTAACGTAATTTTTGAGTTTTAAATTCTGGTTTTTCTGATCATCTAGTTTATGTATAGTGGATAAATGTATTTGCAATTGTCTGAAGTCTTATTCATCAACATATTATGTTTTTTTTTTAATTTGAAATGATGTACCCCAACAATGAATAATGTTAATATCAACGTATTTATTGACTTCTAAATTCTAGTTTTGCGTACAACTAATCTATCTATAGGTGACTAATGTATTTGCAATTGTCTGAAGTCTTATTCAACAACAACTTATGTGTTTTTTTTATTTGAAATGATTTACCCCATCAATGAAAAATGTTTTATTAACGTAATAATTGAGTTCTAAATTCTAGTTTTCTGAACATCTAGTTAATTTATAGTGGATAAATGTATTTGCAATTGTCTGAAGTCTTCTTCATCAACATATTATGTTTTTTTTTTAATTTGAAATGATGTACCCCAACAATGAATAATGTTAATATCAACGTATTTATTGACTTCTAAATTCTAGTTTTGCGTACAACTAATCTATCTATAGGTGACTAATGTATTTGCAATTTTCTGAAGTCTTATTCATCAACATATTATGTTTATTCTTTAATTTGAAATGATGTAACCCAACAATGAATAATGTTAATATTAACGTAATTTTTGAGTTTTAAATTCTGGTTTTTCTGATCATCTAGTTTATGTATAGTGGATAAATGTATTTGCAATTGTCTGAAGTCTTATTCATCAACATATTATGTTTTTTTTTTAATTTGAAATGATGTACCCCAACAATGAATAATGTTAATATCAACGTATTTATTGACTTCTAAATTCTAGTTTTGCGTACAACTAATCTATCTATAGGTGAGTAATGTATTTGCAATTGTCTGAAGTCTTATTCAACAACAACTTATGTGTTTTTTTTATTTGAAATGATTTACCCCATCAATGAAAAATGTTAATACTAACGTAATAATTGAGTTCTAAATTCTAGTTTTCTGAATATCTAGTTAATTTATTGTGGATAAATGTATTTTCAATTGTCTGAAGTCTTCTTCATCAACATACTATGTTTTTTTTTTAATTTGAAATGATGTACCCCAACAATGAATAATGTTAATATCAACGTATTTATTGACTTCTAAATTCTAGTTTTGCGTACAACTAATCTATCTATAGATGACTAATGTATTTGCAATTGTCTGAAGTCTTATTCATCAACAACTTATGTGTTTTTTTTATTTGAAATGATTTACCCCATCAATGAAAAATGTTAAAATTAACGTGATTTTTGAGTTTTAAATTCTGGTTTTTCTGATCATCTAGTTTATGTATAGTAGATAAATGTATTTGCAATTACCTGAAGTCTTATTCAACAACAACTTATGTGTTTTTTTTATTTGAAATGATTTACCCCATCAATGAAAAATGTTAAGACTAACGTAATAATTGAGTTCTAAATTCTAGTTTTCTGAATATCTAGTTAATTTATTGTGGATAAATGTATTTTCAATTGTCTGAAGTCTTCTTCATCAACATTTTATGTTTTTTTTTTAATTTGAAATGATGTACCCCAACAATGAATAATGTTAATATCAACGTATTTATTGACTTCTAAATTCTAGTTTTGCGTACAACTAATCTATCTATAGGTGACTAATGTATTTGCAATTGTCTGAAGTCTTATTCAACAACAACTTATGTGTTTTTTTTATTTGAAATGATTTACCCCATCAATGAAAAATGTTTTATTAACGTAATAATTGAGTTCTAAATTCTAGTTTTCTGAACATCTAGTTAATTTATAGTGGATAAATGTATTTGCAATTGTCTGAAGTCTTCTTCATCAACATATTATGTTTTTTTTTTAATTTGAAATGATGTACCCCAACAATGAATAATGTTAATATCAATGTATTTATTGACTTCTAAATTCTAGTTTTGCGTACAACTAATCTATCTATAGGTGACTAATGTATTTGCAATTGTCTGAAGTCTTATTCAACAACAACTTATGTGTTTTTTTTATTTGAAATGATTTACCCCATCAATGAAAAATGTTTTATTAACGTAATTATTGAGTTCTAAATTCTAGTTTTCTGAACATCTAGTTAATTTATAGTGGATAAATGTATTTGCAATTGTCTGAAGTCTTCTTTATCAACATATTATGTTTTTTTTTTAATTTGAAATGATGTACCCCAACAATGAATAATGTTAATATCAACGTATTTATTGACTTCTAAATTCTAGTTTTGCGTACAACTAATCTATCTATAGGTGACTAATGTATTTGCAATTGTCTGAAGTCTTATTCAACAACAACTTATGTGTTTTTTTTATTTGAAATGATTTACCCCATCAATGAAAAATGTTTTATTAACGTAATAATTGAGTTCTAAATTCTAGTTTTCTGAACATCTAGTTAATTTATAGTGGATAAATGTATTTGCAATTGTCTGAAGTCTTCTTCATCAACATATTATGTTTTTTTTTTAATTTGAAATGATGTACACCAACAATGAATAATGTTAATATCAACGTATTTATTGACTTCTAAATTCTAGTTTTGCGTACAACTAATCGATCTATAGGTGACTAATGTATTTGCAATTGTCTGAAGTCTTATTCATCAACATATTATGTTTATTCTTTAATTTGAAATGATGTAACCCAACAATGAATAATGTTAATATTAACGTAATAATTGAGTTCTAAATTCTAGTTTTCTGAACATCTAGTTAATTTATAGTGGATAAATGTATTTGCAATTGTCTGAAGTCTTCTTCATCAACATATTATGTTTTTTTTTTAATTTGAAATGATGTACCCCAACAATGAATAATGTTAATATCAATGTATTTATTGACTTCTAAATTCTAGTTTTGCGTACAACTAATCTATCTATAGGTGACTAATGTATTTGCAATTGTCGGAAGTCTTATTCAACAACAACTTATGTTTATTCTTTAATTTGAAATGATGTAACCCAACAATGAATAATGTTAATATTAACGTAATTTTTGAGTTTTAAATTCTGGTTTTTCTGATCATCTAGTTTATGTATAGTGGATAAATGTATTTGCAATTGTCTGAAGTCTTATTCATCAACATATTATGTTTTTTTTTTAATTTGAAATGATGTACCCCAACAATGAATAATGTTAATATCAACGTATTTATTGACTTCTAAATTCTAGTTTTGCGTACAACTAATCTATCTATAGGTGAGTAATGTATTTGCAATTGTCTGAAGTCTTATTCAACAACAACTTATGTGTTTTTTTTATTTGAAATGATTTACCCCATCAATGAAAAATGTTAATACTAACGTAATAATTGAGTTCTAAATTCTAGTTTTCTGAATATCTAGTTAATTTATTGTGGATAAATGTATTTTCAATTGTCTGAAGTCTTCTTCATCAACATACTATGTTTTTTTTTTAATTTGAAATGATGTACCCCAACAATGAATAATGTTAATATCAACGTATTTATTGACTTCTAAATTCTAGTTTTGCGTACAACTAATCTATCTATAGATGACTAATGTATTTGCAATTGTCTGAAGTCTTATTCATCAACAACTTATGTGTTTTTTTTATTTGAAATGATTTACCCCATCAATGAAAAATGTTAAAATTAACGTAATTTTTGAGTTTTAAATTCTGGTTTTTCTGATCATCTAGTTTATGTATAGTAGATAAATGTATTTGCAATTACCTGAAGTCTTATTCAACAACAACTTATGTGTTTTTTTTATTTGAAATGATTTACCCCATCAATGAAAAATGTTAATACTAACGTAATAATTGAGTTCTAAATTCTAGTTTTCTGAATATCTAGTTAATTTATTGTGGATAAATGTATTTTCAATTGTCTGAAGTCTTCTTCATCAACATTTTATGTTTTTTTTTTAATTTGAAATGATGTACCCCAACAATGAATAATGTTAATATCAACGTATTTATTGACTTCTAAATTCTAGTTTTGCGTACAACTAATCTATCTATAGGTGACTAATGTATTTGCAATTGTCTGAAGTCTTATTCAACAACAACTTATGTGTTTTTTTTATTTGAAATGATTTACCCCATCAATGAAAAATGTTTTATTAACGTAATTATTGAGTTCTAAATTCTAGTTTTCTGAACATCTAGTTAATTTATAGTGGATAAATGTATTTGCAATTGTCTGAAGTCTTCTTTATCAACATATTATGTTTTTTTTTTAATTTGAAATGATGTACCCCAACAATGAATAATGTTAATATCAACGTATTTATTGACTTCTAAATTCTAGTTTTGCGTACAACTAATCTATCTATAGGTGACTAATGTATTTGCAATTGTCTGAAGTCTTATTCAACAACAACTTATGTGTTTTTTTTATTTGAAATGATTTACCCCATCAATGAAAAATGTTTTATTAACGTAATAATTGAGTTCTAAATTCTAGTTTTCTGAAAATCTAGTTAATTTATAGTGGATAAATGTATTTGCAATTGTCTGAAGTCTTCTTCATCAACATATTATGTTTTTTTTTTAATTTGAAATGATGTATCCCAACAATGAATAATGTTAATATCAACGTATTTATTGACTTCTAAATTCTAGTTTTGCGTACAACTAATCAATCTATAGGTGACTAATGTATTTGCAATTGTCTGAAGTCTTATTCATCAACATATTATGTTTATTCTTTAATTTGAAATGATGTAACCCAACAATGAATAATGTTAATATTAACGTAATTTTTGAGTTTTAAATTCTGGTTTTTCTGGTCATCTAGTTTATCTATAGTGGATAAATGTATTTGCAATTGTCTGAAGTCTTATTCATCAACATATTATGTTTTTTTTTTAATTTGAAATGATGTACCCCAACAATGAATAATGTTAATATCAACGTATTTATTGACTTCTAAATTCTAGTTTTGCGTACAACTAATCTATCTATAGGTGACTAATGTATTTGCAATTGTCAGAAGTCTTATTCAACAACAACTTATGTGTTTTTTTTATTTGAAATGATTTACCCCATCAATGAAAAATGTTTTATTAACGTAATAATTGAGTTCTAAATTCTAGTTTTCTGAACAGCTAGTTAATTTATAGTGGATAAATGTATTTGCAATTGTCTGAAGTCTTCTTCATCAACATATTATGTTTTTTTTTTAATTTGAAATGATGTACCCCAACAATGAATAATGTTAATATCAACGTATTTATTGACTTCTAAATTCTAGTTTTGCGTACAACTAATCTATCTATAGGTGACTAATGTATTTGCAATTTTCTGAAGTCTTATTCATCAACATATTATGTTTATTCTTTAATTTGAAATGATGTAACCCAACAATGAATAATGTTAATATTAACGTAATTTTTGAGTTTTAAATTCTGGTTTTTCTGATCATCTAGTTTATGTATAGTGGATAAATGTATTTGCAATTGTCTGAAGTCTTATTCATCAACATATTATGTTTTTTTTTTAATTTGAAATGATGTACCCCAACAATGAATAATGTTAATATCAACGTATTTATTGACTTCTAAATTCTAGTTTTGCGTACAACTAATCTATCTATAGGTGAGTAATATATTTGCAATTGTCTGAAGTCTTATTCAACAACAACTTATGTGTTTTTTTTATTTGAAATGATTTACACCGTCAATGAAAAATGTTAATACTAACGTAATAATTGAGTTCTAAATTCTAGTTTTCTGAATATCTAGTTAATTTATTGTGGATAAATGTATTTTCAATTGTCTGAAGTCTTCTTCATCAACATACTATGTTTTTTTTTTTAATTTGAAATGATGTACCCCAACAATGAATAATGTTAATATCAACGTATTTATTGACTTCTAAATTCTAGTTTTGCGTACAACTAATCTATCTATAGATGACTAATGTATTTGCAATTGTCTGAAGTCTTATTCATCAACAACTTATGTATTTTTTTTATTTGAAATGATTTACCCCATCAATGAAAAATGTTAAAATTAACGTAATTTTTGAGTTTGAAATTCTGGTTTTTCTGATCATCTAGTTTATGTATAGTAGATAAATGTATTTGCAATTACCTGAAGTCTTATTCAACAACAACTTATGTGTTTTTTTTATTTGAAATGATTTACCCCATCAATGAAAAATGTTAAGACTAACGTAATAATTGAGTTCTAAATTCTAGTTTTCTGAATATCTAGTTAATTTATTGTGGATAAATGTATTTTCAATTGTCTGAAGTCTTATTTAACAACAACTTATGTGTTTTTTTTAATTTGAAATGATGTACCCCAACAATGAATAATGTTAATATCAATGTATTTCTTGACTTCTAAATTCTAGTTTTGCGTACAAATAATCTATCTATAGGTGACTAATGTATTTGCAATTGTCTGAAGTCTTATTCAACAACAACTTATGTGTTTTTTTTATTTGAAATGATTTACCCCATCAATGAAAAATGTTTAATTAACGTAATTATTGAGTTCTAAATTCTAGTTTTCTGAACATCTAGTTAATTTATAGTGGATAAATGTATTTGCAATTGTCTGAAGTCTTCTTCATCAACATATTATGTTTTTTTTTTTAATTTGAAATGATGTACCCCAACAATGAATAATGTTAATATCAACGTATTTATTGACTTCTAAATTCTAGTTTTGCGTACAACTAATCGATCTATAGGTGACTAATGTATTTGCAATTGTCTGAAGTCTAATTCATCAACATATTATGTTTATTCTTTAATTTGAAATGATGTAACCCAACAATGAATAATGTTAATATTAACGTAATTTTTGAGTTCGAAATTCTGGTTTTTCAGATCATCTAGTTTACGTATAGTGGATAAATGTATTTGCAATTGTCTGAAGTCTTCTTCATCAACATATTATGTTTTTTTTTTAATTTGAAATGATGTACCCCAACAATGAATAATGTTAATATCAACGTATTTATTGACTTCTAAATTCTAGTTTTGCGTACAACTAATCTATCTATAGGTGACTAATGTATTTGCAATTGTCTGAAGTCTTATTCAACAACAACTTATGTGTTTTTTTTTATTTGAAATGATTTAACCCATCAATGAAAAATGTTTTATTAACGTAATAATTGAGTTCTAAATTCTAGTTTTCTGAACATCTAGTTAATTTATAGTGGATAAATGTATTTGCAATTGTCTGAAGTCTTCTTCATCAACATATTATGTTTTTTTTTTAATTTGAAATGATGTACCCCAACAATGAATAATGTAATATCAATGTATTTATTGACTTCTAAATTCTAGTTTTGCGTACAACTAATCTATCTATAGGTGACTAATGTATTTGCAATTGTCTGAAGTCTTATTCAACAACAACTTATGTGTTTTTTTTATTTGAAATGATTTACCCCATCAATGAAAAATGTTAATATTAACGAAATTTTTGAGTTTTAAATTCTGGTTTTTCTGATCATCTAGTTTATGTATAGTAGATAAATGTATTTGCAATTACCTGAAGTCTTATTCAACAACAACTTATGTGTTTTTTTTATTTGAAATGATTTACCCCATCAATGAAAAATGTTAAGACTAACGTAATAATTGAGTTCTAAATTCTAGTTTTCTGAATATCTAGTTAATTTATTGTGGATAAATGTATTTTCAATTGTCTGAAGTCTTTTTTAACAACAACTTATGTTTTTTTTTTAATTTGAAATGATGTACCCCAACAATGAATAACGTTAATATTAACGTAATTATTGACTTCTAAATTCTAGTTTTGCGTACAACTAATCTATCTATAGATGACTAATGTATTTGCAATTGTCTGAAGTCTTATTCATCAACAACTTATGTGTTTTTTTTATTTGAAATGATTTACCCCATCAATGAAAAATGTTTTATTAACGTCATAATTGAGTTCTAAATTTTAGTTTTCTGAACATCTAGTTAATTTATAGTGGATAAATGTATTTGCAATTGTCTGAAGTCTTATTCAACAACAACTTATGTGTTTTTTTTATTTGAAATGATTTACCCCATCAATGAAAAATGTTAATATCAACGTATTTATTGACTTCTAAATTCTAGTTTTGCGTACAACTAATCTATCTATAGGTGAGTAATGTATTTGCAATTGTCTGAAGTCTTATTCAACAACAACTTATGTGTTTTTTTTATTCGAAATGATTTACCCCATCAATGAAAAATGTTAATACTAACGTAATAATTGAGTTCTAAATTCTAGTTTTCTGAATATCTAGTTAATTTATTGTGGATAAATGTATTTGCAATTGTCTGAAGTCTTATTCATCAACATATTATGTTTTTTTTTTAATTTGAAATGATGTACCCCAACAATGAATAATGTTAATATCAACGTATTTATTGACTTCTAAATTCTAGTTTTGCGTACAACTAATCTATCTATAGGTGACTTATGTATTTGCAATTGTCTGAAGTCTTATTCAACAACAACTTATGTGTTTTTTTTTATTTGAAATGATTTACCCCATCAATGAAAAATGTTTTATTAACGTAATAATTGAGTTCTAAATTCTAGTTTTCTGAACATCTAGTTAATTTATAGTGGATAAATGTATTTGCAATTGTCTGAAGTCTTCTTCATCAACATATTATGTTTTTTTTTTAATTTGAAATGATGTACCCCAACAATGAATTATGTTAATATCAACGTATTTATCGACTTCTAAATTCTAGTTTTGCGTACAACTAATCGATCTATAGGTGACTAATGTATTTGCAATTGTCTGAAGTCTTATTCATCAACATATTATGTTTATTCTTTAATTTGAAATGATGTAACCCAACAATGAATAATGTTAATATTAACGTAATTTTTGAGTTTTAAATTCTGGTTTTTCTGATCATCTAGTTTATGTATAGTGGATAAATGTATTTGCAATTGTCTGAAGTCTTATTCATCAACATATTATGTTTTTTTTTTAATTTGAAATGATGTACCCCAACAATGAATAATGTTAATATCAACGTATTTATTGACTTCTAAATTCTAGTTTTGCGTACAACTAATCTATCTATAGGTGAGTAATGTATTTGCAATTGTCTGAAGTCTTATTCAACAACAACTTATGTGTTTTTTTTATTTGAAATGATTTACCCCATCAATGAAAAATGTTAAGACTAACGTAATAATTGAGTTCTAAATTCTAGTTTTCTGAATATCTAGTTAATTTATTGTGGATAAATGTATTTTCAATTGTCTGAAGTCTTATTTAACAACAACTTATGTGTTTTTTTTAATTTGAAATGATGTACCCCAACAATGAATAATGTTAATATCAACGTATTTATTGACTTCTAAATTCTAGTTTTGCGTACAACTAATCTATCTATAGGTGACTAATGTATTTGCAATTGTCTGAAGTCTTATTCAACAACAACTTATGTGTTTTTTTTATTTGAAATGATTTACCCCATCAATGAAAAATGTTTTATTAACGTAATAATTGAGTTCTAAATTCTAGTTTTCTGAAAATCTAGTTAATTTATAGTGGATAAATGTATTTGCAATTGTCTGAAGTCTTCTTCATCAACATATTATGTTTTTTTTTTAATTTGAAATGATGTATCCCAACAATGAATAATGTTAATATCAACGTATTTATTGACTTCTAAATTCTAGTTTTGCGTACAACTAATCAATCTATAGGTGACTAATGTATTTGCAATTGTCTGAAGTCTTATTCATCAACATATTATGTTTATTCTTTAATTTGAAATGATGTAACCCAACAATGAATAATGTTAATATTAACGTAATTTTTGAGTTTTAAATTCTGGTTTTTCTGGTCATCTAGTTTATCTATAGTGGATAAATGTATTTGCAATTGTCTGAAGTCTTATTCATCAACATATTATGTTTTTTTTTTAATTTGAAATGATGTACCCCAACAATGAATAATGTTAATATCAACGTATTTATTGACTTCTAAATTCTAGTTTTGCGTACAACTAATCTATCTATAGGTGACTAATGTATTTGCAATTGTCTGAAGTCTTATTCAACAACAACTTATGTGTTTTTTTTATTTGAAATGATTTACCCCATCAATGAAAAATGTTTTATTAACGTAATAATTGAGTTCTAAATTCTAGTTTTCTGAACAGCTAGTTAATTTATAGTGGATAAATGTATTTGCAATTGTCTGAAGTCTTCTTCATCAACATATTATGTTTTTTTTTTAATTTGAAATGATGTACCCCAACAATGAATAATGTTAATATCAACGTATTTATTGACTTCTAAATTCTAGTTTTGCGTACAACTAATCTATCTATAGGTGACTAATGTATTTGCAATTTTCTGAAGTCTTATTCATCAACATATTATGTTTATTCTTTAATTTGAAATGATGTAACCCAACAATGAATAATGTTAATATTAACGTAATTTTTGAGTTTTAAATTCTGGTTTTTCTGATCATCTAGTTTATGTATAGTGGATAAATGTATTTGCAATTGTCTGAAGTCTTATTCATCAACATATTATGTTTTTTTTTTAATTTGAAATGATGTACCCCAACAATGAATAATGTTAATATCAACGTATTTATTGACTTCTAAATTCTAGTTTTGCGTACAACTAATCTATCTATAGGTGAGTAATGTATTTGCAATTGTCTGAAGTCTTATTCAACAACAACTTATGTGTTTTTTTTATTTGAAATGATTTACACCGTCAATGAAAAATGTTAATACTAACGTAATAATTGAGTTCTAAATTCTAGTTTTCTGAATATCTAGTTAATTTATTGTGGATAAATGTATTTTCAATTGTCTGAAGTCTTCTTCATCAACATACTATGTTTTTTTTTTAATTTGAAATGATGTACCCCAACAATGAATAATGTTAATATCAACGTATTTATTGACTTCTAAATTCTAGTTTTGCGTACAACTAATCTATCTATAGATGACTAATGTATTTGCAATTGTCTGAAGTCTTATTCATCAACAACTTATGTATTTTTTTTATTTGAAATGATTTACCCCATCAATGAAAAATGTTAAAATTAACGTAATTTTTGAGTTTTAAATTCTGGTTTTTCTGATCATCTAGTTTATGTATAGTAGATAAATGTATTTGCAATTACCTGAAGTCTTATTCAACAACAACTTATGTGTTTTTTTTATTTGAAATGATTTACCCCATCAATGAAAAATGTTAAGACTAACGTAATAATTGAGTTCTAAATTCTAGTTTTCTGAATATCTAGTTAATTTATTGTGGATAAATGTATTTTCAATTGTCTGAAGTCTTATTTAACAACAACTTATGTTTTTTTTTTAATTTGAAATGATGTACCCCAACAATGAATAACGTTAATATTAACGTAATTATTGACTTCTAAATTCTAGTTTTGCGTACAACTAATCTATCTATAGGTGACTAATGTATTTGCAATTGCCTGAAGTCTTATTCAACAACAACTTATGTGTTTTTTTTATTTGAAATGATTTACCCCATCAATGAAAAATGTTTTATTAACGTAATAATTGAGTTCTAAATTCTAGTTTTCTGAACATCTAGTTAATTTATAGTGGATAAATGTATTTGCAATTGTCTGAAGTCTTCTTCATCAACATATTATGTTTTTTTTTTAATTTGAAATGATGTACCCCAACAATGAATAATGTTAATATCAATGTATTTATTGACTTCTAAATTCTAGTTTTGCGTACAACTAATCTATCTATAGGTGACTAATGTATTTGCAATTGTCTGAAGTCTTATTCAACAACAACTTATGTGTTTTTTTTTATTTGAAATGATTTACCCCATCAATGAAAAATGTTAATATTAACGTAATTTTTGAGTTTTAAATTCTGGTTTTTCTGATCATCTAGTTTATGTATAGTAGATAAATGTATTTGCAATTACCTGAAGTCTTATTCAACAACAACTTATGTGTTTTTTTTATTTGAAATGATTAACCCCATCAATGAAAAATGTTAAGACTAACGTAATAATTGAGTTCTAAATTCTAGTTTTCTGAATATCTAGTTAATTTATTGTGGATAAATGTATTTTCAATTGTCTGAAGTCTTATTTAACAACAACTTATGTGTTTTTTTTAATTTGAAATGATGTACCCCAACAATGAATAATGTTAATATCAATGTATTTCTTGACTTCTAAATTCTAGTTTTGCGTACAAATAATCTATCTATAGGTGACTAATGTATTTGCAATTGTCTGAAGTCTTATTCAACAACAACTTATGTGTTTTTTTTATTTGAAATGATTTACCCCATCAATGAAAAATGTTTTATTAACGTAATTATTGAGTTCTAAATTCTAGTTTTCTGAACATCTAGTTAATTTATAGTGGATAAATGTATTTGCAATTGTCTGAAGTCTTCTTCATCAACATATTATGTTTTTTTTTTAATTTGAAATGATGTACCCCAACAATGAATAATGTTAATATCAACGTATTTATTGACTTCTAAATTCTAGTTTTGCGTACAACTAATCGATCTATAGGTGACTAATGTATTTGCAATTGTCTGAAGTCTAATTCATCAACATATTATGTTTATTCTTTAATTTGAAATGATGTAACCCAACAATGAATAATGTTAATATTAACGTAATTTTTGAGTTCGAAATTCTGGTTTTTCAGATCATCTAGTTTACGTATAGTGGATAAATGTTTTTGCAATTGTCTGAAGTCTTCTTCATCAACATATTATGTTTTTTTTTTAATTTGAAATGATGTACCCCAACAATGAATAATGTTAATATCAACGTATTTATTGACTTCTAAATTCTAGTTTTGCGTACAACTAATCTATCTATAGGTGACTAATGTATTTGCAATTGTCTGAAGTCTTATTCAACAACAACTTATGTGTTTTTTTTATTTGAAATGATTTACCCCATCAATGAAAAATGTTTTATTAACGTAATAATTGAGTTCTAAATTCTAGTTTTCTGAACATCTAGTTAATTTATAGTGGATAAATGTATTTGCAATTGTCTGAAGTCTTCTTCATCAACATATTATGTTTTTTTTTTAATTTGAAATGATGTACCCCAACAATGAATAATGTAATATCAATGTATTTATTGACTTCTAAATTCTAGTTTTGCGTACAACTAATCTATCTATAGGTGACTAATGTATTTGCAATTGTCTGAAGTCTTATTCAACAACAACTTATGTGTTTTTTTTATTTGAAATGATTTACCCCATCAATGAAAAATGTTAATATTAACGAAATTTTTGAGTTTTAAATTCTGGTTTTTCTGATCATCTAGTTTATGTATAGTAGATAAATGTATTTGCAATTACCTGAAGTCTTATTCAACAACAACTTATGTGTTTTTTTTATTTGAAATGATTTACCCCATCAATGAAAAATGTTTTATTAACGTAATAATTGAGTTCTAAATTCTAGTTTTCTGAACATCTAGTTAATTTATAGTGGATAAATGTATTTGCAATTGTCTGAAGTCTTCTTCATCAACATATTATGTTTTTTTTTTAATTTGAAATGATGTACCCCAACAATGAATTATGTTAATATCAACGTATTTATCGACTTCTAAATTCTAGTTTTGCGTACAACTAATCGATCTATAGGTGACTAATGTATTTGCAATTGTCTGAAGTCTTATTCATCAACATATTATGTTTATTCTTTAATTTGAAATGATGTAACCCAACAATGAATAATGTTAATATTAACGTAATTTTTGAGTTTTAAATTCTGGTTTTTCTGATCATCTAGTTTATGTATAGTGGATAAATGTATTTGCAATTGTCTGAAGTCTTATTCATCAACATATTATGTTTTTTTTTTAATTTGAAATGATGTACCCCAACAATGAATAATGTTAATATCAACGTATTTATTGACTTCTAAATTCTAGTTTTGCGTACAACTAATCTATCTATAGGTGAGTAATGTATTTGCAATTGTCTGAAGTCTTATTCAACAACAACTTATGTGTTTTTTTTATTTGAAATGATTTACCCCATCAATGAAAAATGTTAAGACTAACGTAATAATTGAGTTCTAAATTCTAGTTTTCTGAATATCTAGTTAATTTATTGTGGATAAATGTATTTTCAATTGTCTGAAGTCTTATTTAACAACAACTTATGTGTTTTTTTTAATTTGAAATGATGTACCCCAACAATGAATAATGTTAATATCAATGTATTTCTTGACTTCTAAATTCTAGTTTTGCGTACAAATAATCTATCTATAGGTGACTAATGTATTTGCAATTGTCTGAAGTCTTATTCAACAACAACTTATGTGTTTTTTTTATTTGAAATGATTTACCCCATCAATGAAAAATGTTTTATTAACGTAATTATTGAGTTCTAAATTCTAGTTTTCTGAACATCTAGTTAATTTATTGTGGATAAATGTATTTGCAATTGTCTGAAGTCTTATTCATCAACATATTATGTTTTTTTTTTAATTTGAAATGATGTACCCCAACAATGAATAATGTTAATATCAACGTATTTATTGACTTCTAAATTCTAGTTTTGCGTACAACTAATCTATCTATAGGTGACTAATGTATTTGCAATTGTCTGAAGTCTTATTCAACAACAACTTATGTGTTTTTTTTATTTGAAATGATTTACCCCATCAATGAAAAATGTTTTATTAACGTAATAATTGAGTTCTAAATTCTAGTTTTCTGAACATCTAGTTAATTTATAGTGGATAAATGTATTTGCAATTGTCTGAAGTCTTCTTCATCAACATATTATGTTTTTTTTTTAATTTGAAATGATGTACCCCAACAATGAATAATGTTAATATCAACGTATTTATTGACTTCTAAATTCTAGTTTTGCGTACAACTAATCGATCTATAGGTGACTAATGTATTTGCAATTGTCTGAAGTCTAATTCATCAACATATTATGTTTATTCTTTAATTTGAAATGATGTAACCCAACAATGAATAATGTTAATATTAACGTAATTTTTGAGTTCGAAATTCTGGTTTTTCAGATCATCTAGTTTATGTATAGTGGATAAATGTATTTGCAATTGTCTGAAGTCTTCTTCATCAACATATTATGTTTTTTTTTTAATTTGAAATGATATACCCCAACAATGAATAATGTTAATATCAACGTATTTATTGACTTCTAAATTCTAGTTTTGCGTACAACTAATCTATCTATAGGTGACTAATGTATTTGCAATTGTCTGAAGTCTTATTCAACAACAACTTATGTGTTTTTTTATTTGAAATGATTTACCCCATCAATGAAAAATGTTTTATTAACGTAATAATTGAGTTCTAAATTCTAGTTTTCTGAACATCTAGTTAATTTATAGTGGATAAATGTATTTGCAATTGTCTGAAGTCTTCTTCATCAACATATTATGTTTTTTTTTTAATTTGAAATGATGTACCCCAACAATGAATAATGTAATATCAATGTATTTATTGACTTCTAAATTCTAGTTTTGCGTACAACTAATCTATCTATAGGTGACTAATGTATTTGCAATTGTCTGAAGTCTTATTCAACAACAACTTATGTGTTTTTTTTATTTGAAATGATTTACCCCATCAATGAAAAATGTTAATATTAACGTAATTTTTGAGTTTTAAATTCTGGTTTTTCTGATCATCTAGTTTATGTATAGTAGATAAATGTATTTGCAATTACCTGAAGTCTTATTCAACAACAACTTATGTGTTTTTTTTTATTTGAAATGATTTACCCCATCAATGAAAAATGTTAAGACTAACGTAATAATTGAGTTCTAAATTCTAGTTTTCTGAATATCTAGTTAATTTATTGTGGATAAATGTATTTTCAATTGTCTGAAGTCTTTTTTAACAACAACTTATGTTTTTTTTTTAATTTGAAATGATGTACCCCAACAATGAATAACGTTAATATTAACGTAATTATTGACTTCTAAATTCTAGTTTTGCGTACAACTAATCTATCTATAGATGACTAATGTATTTGCAATTGTCTGAAGTCTTATTCATCAACAACTTATGTGTTTTTTTTATTTGAAATGATTTACCCCATCAATGAAAAATGTTTTATTAACGTCATAATTGAGTTCTAAATTTTAGTTTTCTGAACATCTAGTTAATTTATAGTGGATAAATGTATTTGCAATTGTCTGAAGTCTTATTCAACAACAACTTATGTGTTTTTTTTATTTGAAATGATTTACCCCATCAATGAAAAATGTTAATATCAACGTATTTATTGACTTCTAAATTCTAGTTTTGCGTACAACTAATCTATCTATAGGTGAGTAATGTATTTGCAATTGTCTGAAGTCTTATTCAACAACAACTTATGTGTTTTTTTTATTCGAAATGATTTACCCCATCAATGAAAAATGTTAATACTAACGTAATAATTGAGTTCTAAATTCTAGTTTTCTGAATATCTAGTTAATTTATTGTGGATAAATGTATTTGCAATTGTCTGAAGTCTTATTCATCAACATATTATGTTTTTTTTTTAATTTGAAATGATGTACCCCAACAATGAATAATGTTAATATCAACGTATTTATTGACTTCTAAATTCTAGTTTTGCGTACAACTAATCTATCTATAGGTGACTTATGTATTTGCAATTGTCTGAAGTCTTATTCAACAACAACTTATGTGTTTTTTTTATTTGAAATGATTTACCCCATCAATGAAAAATGTTTTATTAACGTAATAATTGAGTTCTAAATTCTAGTTTTCTGAACATCTAGTTAATTTATAGTGGATAAATGTATTTGCAATTGTCTGAAGTCTTCTTCATCAACATATTATGTTTTTTTTTTTAATTTGAAATGATGTACCCCAACAATGAATTATGTTAATATCAACGTATTTATCGACTTCTAAATTCTAGTTTTGCGTACAACTAATCGATCTATAGGTGACTAATGTATTTGCAATTGTCTGAAGTCTTATTCATCAACATATTATGTTTATTCTTTAATTTGAAATGATGTAACCCAACAATGAATAATGTTAATATTAACGTAATTTTTGATTTTTAAATTCTGGTTTTTCTGATCATCTAGTTTATGTATAGTGGATAAATGTATTTGCAATTGTCTGAAGTCTTATTCATCAACATATTATGTTTTTTTTTTAATTTGAAATGATGTACCCCAACAATGAATAATGTTAATATCAACGTATTTATTGACTTCTAAATTCTAGTTTTGCGTACAACTAATCTATCTATAGGTGAGTAATGTATTTGCAATTGTCTGAAGTCTTATTCATCAACAACTTATGTGTTTTTTTTATTTGAAATGATTTACCCCATCAATGAAAAATGTTTTATTAACGTCATAATTGAGTTCTAAATTTTAGTTTTCTGAACATCTAGTTAATTTATAGTGGATAAATGTATTTGCAATTGTCTGAAGTCTTATTCAACAACAACTTATGTGTTTTTTTTATTTGAAATGATTTACCCCATCAATGAAAAATGTTAATATCAACGCATTTATTGACTTCTAAATTCTAGTTTTGCGTACAACTAATCTATCTATAGGTGAGTAATGTATTTGCAATTGTCTGAAGTCTTATTCAACAACAACTTATGTGTTTTTTTTATTCGAAATGATTTACCCCATCAATGAAAAATGTTAATACTAACGTAATAATTGAGTTCTAAATTCTAGTTTTCTGAATATCTAGTTAATTTATTGTGGATAAATGTATTTGCAATTGTCTGAAGTCTTATTCATCAACATATTATGTTTTTTTTTTTAATTTGAAATGATGTACCCCAACAATGAATAATGTTAATATCAACGTATTTATTGACTTCTAAATTCTAGTTTTGCGTACAACTAATCTATCTATAGGTGACTTATGTATTTGCAATTGTCTGAAGTCTTATTCAACAACAACTTATGTGTTTTTTTTATTTGAAATGATTTACCCCATCAATGAAAAATGTTTTATTAACGTAATAATTGAGTTCTAAATTCTAGTTTTCTGAACATCTAGTTAATTTATAGTGGATAAATGTATTTGCAATTGTCTGAAGTCTTCTTCATCAACATATTATGTTTTTTTTTTAATTTGAAATGATGTACCCCAACAATGAATTATGTTAATATCAACGTATTTATCGACTTCTAAATTCTAGTTTTGCGTACAACTAATCGATCTATAGGTGACTAATGTATTTGCAATTGTCTGAAGTCTTATTCATCAACATATTATGTTTATTCTTTAATTTGAAATGATGTAACCCAACAATGAATAATGTTAATATTAACGTAATTTTTGAGTTTTAAATTCTGGTTTTTCTGATCATCTAGTTTATGTATAGTGGATAAATGTATTTGCAATTGTCTGAAGTCTTATTCATCAACATATTATGTTTTTTTTTTAATTTGAAATGATGTACCCCAACAATGAATAATGTTAATATCAACGTATTTATTGACTTCTAAATTCTAGTTTTGCGTACAACTAATCTATCTATAGGTGAGTAATGTATTTGCAATTGTCTGAAGTCTTATTCAACAACAACTTATGTGTTTTTTTTATTTGAAATGATTTACCCCATCAATGAAAAATGTTAAGACTAACGTAATAATTGAGTTCTAAATTCTAGTTTTCTGAATATCTAGTTAATTTATTGTGGATAAATGTATTTTCAATTGTCTGAAGTCTTATTTAACAACAACTTATGTGTTTTTTTTAATTTGAAATGATGTACCCCAACAATGAATAATGTTAATATCAATGTATTTCTTGACTTCTAAATTCTAGTTTTGCGTACAAATAATCTATCTATAGGTGACTAATGTATTTGCAATTGTCTGAAGTCTTATTCAACAACAACTTATGTGTTTTTTTTATTTGAAATGATTTACCCCATCAATGAAAAATGTTTTATTAACGTAATTATTGAGTTCTAAATTCTAGTTTTCTGAACATCTAGTTAATTTATAGTGGATAAATGTATTTGCAATTGTCTGAAGTCTTCTTTATCAACATATTATGTTTTTTTTTTAATTTGAAATGATGTACCCCAACAATGAATAATGTTAATATCAACGTATTTATTGACTTCTAAATTCTAGTTTTGCGTACAACTAATCTATCTATAGGTGACTAATGTATTTGCAATTGTCTGAAGTCTTATTCAACAACAACTTATGTGTTTTTTTTATTTGAAATGATTTACCCCATCAATGAAAAATGTTTTATTAACGTAATAATTGAGTTCTAAATTCTAGTTTTCTGAACATCTAGTTAATTTATAGTGGATAAATGTATTTGCAATTGTCTGAAGTCTTCTTCATCAACATATTATGTTTTTTTTTTAATTTGAAATGATGTACCCCAACAATGAATAATGTTAATATCAACGTATTTATTGACTTCTAAATTCTAGTTTTGCGTACAACTAATCGATCTATAGGTGACTAATGTATTTGCAATTGTCTGAAGTCTAATTCATCAACATATTATGTTTATTCTTTAATTTGAAATGATGTAACCCAACAATGAATAATGTTAATATTAACGTAATTTTTGAGTTCGAAATTCTGGTTTTTCAGATCATCTAGTTTATGTATAGTGGATAAATGTATTTGCAATTGTCTGAAGTCTTCTTCATCAACATATTATGTTTTTTTTTTAATTTGAAATGATGTACCCCAACAATGAATAATGTTAATATCAACGTATTTATTGACTTCTAAATTCTAGTTTTGCGTACAACTAATCTATCTATAGGTGACTAATGTATTTGCAATTGTCTGAAGTCTTATTCAACAACAACTTATGTGTTTTTTTTATTTGAAATGATTTACCCCATCAATGAAAAATGTTTTATTAACGTAATAATTGAGTTCTAAATTCTAGTTTTCTGAACATCTAGTTAATTTATAGTGGATAAATGTATTTGCAATTGTCTGAAGTCTTCTTCATCAACATATTATGTTTTTTTTTTAATTTGAAATGATGTACCCCAACAATGAATAATGTAATATCAATGTATTTATTGACTTCTAAATTCTAGTTTTGCGTACAACTAATCTATCTATAGGTGACTAATGTATTTGCAATTGTCTGAAGTCTTATTCAACAACAACTTATGTGTTTTTTTTATTTGAAATGATTTACCCCATCAATGAAAAATGTTAATATTAACGTAATTTTTGAGTTTTAAATTCTGGTTTTTCTGATCATCTAGTTTATGTATAGTAGATAAATGTATTTGCAATTACCTGAAGTCTTATTCAACAACAACTTATGTGTTTTTTTTATTTGAAATGATTTACCCCATCAATGAAAAATGTTAAGACTAACGTAATAATTGAGTTCTAAATTCTAGTTTTCTGAATATCTAGTTAATTTATTGTGGATAAATGTATTTTCAATTGTCTGAAGTCTTTTTTAACAACAACTTATGTTTTTTTTTTAATTTGAAATGATGTACCCCAACAATGAATAACGTTAATATTAACGTAATTATTGACTTCTAAATTCTAGTTTTGCGTACAACTAATCTATCTATAGATGACTAATGTATTTGCAATTGTCTGAAGTCTTATTCATCAACAACTTATGTGTTTTTTTTATTTGAAATGATTTACCCCATCAATGAAAAATGTTTTATTAACGTCATAATTGAGTTCTAAATTTTAGTTTTCTGAACATCTAGTTAATTTATAGTGGATAAATGTATTTGCAATTGTCTGAAGTCTTATTCAACAACAACTTATGTGTTTTTTTTTATTTGAAATGATTTACCCCATCAATGAAAAATGTTAATATCAACGTATTTATTGACTTCTAAATTCTAGTTTTGCGTACAACTAATCTATCTATAGGTGAGTAATGTATTTGCAATTGTCTGAAGTCTTATTCAACAACAACTTATGTGTTTTTTTTATTCGAAATGATTTACCCCCATCAATGAAAAATGTTTTATTAACGTAATAATTGAGTTCTAAATTCTAGTTTTCTGAACATCTAGTTAATTTATAGTGGATAAATGTATTTGCAATTGTCTGAAGTCTTCTTCATCAACATATTATGTTTTTTTTTTAATTTGAAATGATGTACCCCAACAATGAATAATGTTAATATCAACGTATTTATTGACTTCTAAATTCTAGTTTTGCGTACAACTAATCTATCTATAGGTGACTTATGTATTTGCAATTGTCTGAAGTCTTATTCAACAACAACTTATGTGTTTTTTTTATTTGAAATGATTTTACCCCATCAATGAAAAATGTTTTATTAACGTAATAATTGAGTTCTAAATTCTAGTTTTCTGAACATCTAGTTAATTTATAGTGGATAAATGTATTTGCAATTGTCTGAAGTCTTCTTCATCAACATATTATGTTTTTTTTTTAATTTGAAATGATGTACCCCAACAATGAATTATGTTAATATCAACGTATTTATCGACTTCTAAATTCTAGTTTTGCGTACAACTAATCGATCTATAGGTGACTAATGTATTTGCAATTGTCTGAAGTCTTATTCATCAACATATTATGTTTATTCTTTAATTTGAAATGATGTAACCCAACAATGAATAATGTTAATATTAACGTAATTTTTGAGTTTTAAATTCTGGTTTTTTCTGATCATCTAGTTTATGTATAGTGGATAAATGTATTTGCAATTGTCTGAAGTCTTATTCATCAACATATTATGTTTTTTTTTTAATTTGAAATGATGTACCCCAACAATGAATAATGTTAATATCAACGTATTTATTGACTTCTAAATTCTAGTTTTGCGTACAACTAATCTATCTATAGGTGAGTAATGTATTTGCAATTGTCTGAAGTCTTATTCAACAACAACTTATGTGTTTTTTTTATTTGAAATGATTTACCCCATCAATGAAAAATGTTAAGACTAACGTAATAATTGAGTTCTAAATTCTAGTTTTCTGAATATCTAGTTAATTTATTGTGGATAAATGTATTTTCAATTGTCTGAAGTCTTATTTAACAACAACTTATGTGTTTTTTTTAATTTGAAATGATGTACCCCAACAATGAATAATGTTAATATCAATGTATTTCTTGACTTCTAAATTCTAGTTTTGCGTACAAATAATCTATCTATAGGTGACTAATGTATTTGCAATTGTCTGAAGTCTTATTCAACAACAACTTATGTGTTTTTTTTATTTGAAATGATTTACCCCATCAATGAAAAATGTTTTATTAACGTAATTATTGAGTTCTAAATTCTAGTTTTCTGAACATCTAGTTAATTTATAGTGGATAAATGTATTTGCAATTGTCTGAAGTCTTCTTTATCAACATATTATGTTTTTTTTTTTAATTTGAAATGATGTACCCCAACAATGAATAATGTTAATATCAACGTATTTATTGACTTCTAAATTCTAGTTTTGCGTACAACTAATCTATCTATAGGTGACTAATGTATTTGCAATTGTCTGAAGTCTTATTCAACAACAACTTATGTGTTTTTTTTATTTGAAATGATTTACCCCATCAATGAAAAATGTTTTATTAACGTAATAATTGAGTTCTAAATTCTAGTTTTCTGAACATCTAGTTAATTTATAGTGGATAAATGTATTTGCAATTGTCTGAAGTCTTCTTCATCAACATATTATGTTTTTTTTTTAATTTGAAATGATGTACCCCAACAATGAATAATGTTAATATCAACGTATTTATTGACTTCTAAATTCTAGTTTTGCGTACAACTAATCGATCTATAGGTGACTAATGTATTTGCAATTGTCTGAAGTCTAATTCATCAACATATTATGTTTATTCTTTAATTTGAAATGATGTAACCCAACAATGAATAATGTTAATATTAACGTAATTTTTGAGTTCGAAAT